>NC_044996.1:44660515-44819277 GCF_008728515.1 Papio anubis | reverse complement strand
TGCCCTTAAGATTTTTTCCTTCATTTCAACTTTGGTGAATCTGGCAATTATGTGTCTTGGAGTTGCTCTTCTCGAGGAGTATCTTTGTGGCGTTCTCTGTATTTCCTGGATTTGAATGTTGGCCTGCCCTACTAGGTTGGGGGAGTTCTCCTGGATGATATCCTGAAGAGTGTTTTCCAACTTGGTTCCATTTTCCCCCTCACTTTCAGGCACCCCAATCAGACATAGATTTGGTCTTTTTACATAATCCCATACTTCTTGCAGGCTTTGTTCATTTCTTTTTCTTCTTTTTTCTTTTGGTTTCTCTTCTCGCTTCATTTCATTCATTTGATCCTCAATCGCTGATACTCTTTCTTCCAGTTGATCGAGTCGGTTACTGAAGCTTGTGCATTTGTCACGTATTTCTCGTGTCATGGTTTTCATCTCTTTCATTTCGTTTAGGACCTTCTCTGCATTAATTACTCTAGCCATCAATTCTTCCACTTTTTTTTCAAGATTTTTAGTTTCTTTGCGCTGTGTACGTAATTCCTCCTTTAGCTCTGAGAAATTTGATGGACTGAAGCCTTCTTCTCTCATCTCGTCAAAGTCATTCTCCGTCCAGCTTTGATCCGTTGCTGGCGATGAGCTGCGCTCCTTTGCCGCGGGAGATGCGCTCTTATTTTTTGAATTTCCAGCTTTTCTGCCCTGCTTTTTCCCCATCTTTGTGGTTTTATCTGCCTCTGGTCTTTGATGATGGTGATGTACTGATGGGGTTTTGGTGTAGGTGTCCTTCCTGTTTGATAGTTTTCCTTCTAACAGTCAGGACCCTCAGCTGTAGGTCTGTTGGAGATTGCTTGAGGTCCACTCCAGACCCTGTTTGCCTGGGTATCAGCAGCAGAGGCTGCAGAAGATAGAATATTTCTGAACAGCGAGTGTACCTGTCTGATTCTTGCTTTGGAAGCTTCCTCTCAGGGGTGTACTCCACCCTGTGAGGTGTGGGGTGTCAGACTGCCCCTAGTGGGGGATGTCTCCCAGTTAGGCTACTCAGGGGTCAGGGACCCACTTGAGCAGGCAGTCTGTCCCTTCTCAGATCTCAACCTCCGTGTTGGGAGATCCACTGCTCTCTTCAAAGCTGTCAGACAGAGTCGTTTGCGTCTGCAGAGCTTTCTGCTGAGTCTGTTATTGTTTACTGTGCCCTGTCCCCAGAGGTGGAGTCTACAGAGACAGGCAGGTTTCCTTGAGCTGCTGTGAGCTCCACCCAGTTCGAGCTTCCCAGCAGCTTTGTTTACCTACTTAAGCCTCAGCAATGGCGGGCGCCCCTCCCCCAGCCTCGCTGCTGCCTTGCCGCGAGATCGCAGACTGCTGTGCTAGCAATGAGGGAGGCTCCGTGGGTGTGGGACCCTCCCAGGCAGGTGTGGGATATGATCTCCTGGTGTGCCTGTTTGCTTAAAGCGCAGTATTGGGGTGGGAGTTACCCGATTTTCCAGGTGTTGTGTGTCTCAGTTCCCCTGGCTAGAAAAGGGATTCCCTTCCCCCTTGCACTTCCCAGGTGAGGCAATGCTTCAGCTCTGGCTGGTCGGGCTGCAGCAGCTGACCAGCACCGATCGTCCGGCACTCCCCAGTGAGATGAACCCAGTACCTCGGTTGAAAATGCAGAAATCACCGGTCTTCTGTGTCGCTCACGCTGGGAGTTGGCGACTGGAGCTGTTCCTATTCCGCCATCTTGCTCCGCCCCCCAGGGTTGTTATTTTTTAGTAACTTTGGAAAATCTCAGCTGTCGTTTCCTCATATATAGTCATGTGTCACATAACAACATTTTGGTCAACAACAAACTACGTATATGGTGGTGGTCCCATATGATTGTCATGGAACTGAAAATTTCCTATCACCTAGTGATGTCATAGCCATAGTAACATTGTATCACATTTATAATGTATTTTTACTGTACCATTTCTAGGTTTAGATATACAAATACTTACCATTGTGTTATAATTGCCTACAGGATGCAGTACAGTTACATGCTATATAGGTTTGTAGCCCGGGAGCAATAGGCTCTACTATACGACCTAGATGTATAGTAGGTCATACCATCTAAGTTTGTGTAAATATACTTTATACGTTCACACGATGACAAAATCGCCCAACAACTCATTTCTTAAAACATACTCCAGTTAAGTGACACATAGCTGTATTTCTTCAGTCATATTTTCTCCTCTTCTTTTGGAATGCATATTAGATCACTTGATACTGTAGCACAGGTCACTGAGGGTCTAGCTATATTTTCCATTTTTATTCTCTCTGAGGTTTAATTTGGATGGTTTTTTTTCATTACCTTCAAATTTACTGATTTTTCATGTGTTCAATAGTCTGTTAATCACCACAAAATTGTTAATTTCCATTTGGTTCTTTTAAGAGTTATCATATTTTTCCAGAAATTCCCTATTTTTTACTCATTATATACATTTTTGCCTATAGATTATTTAACATATTTATTATAGCTGTTTTAAAGATCTTTTCAGCTTAGTCCAAATTTTCAGATATCCATGTGTCTATTTCTATTGGTAGTTTTGTTTTTCTTGAATAAGTACCACATATTAAAGCTTCCTCCAATCTGCTAATTTTTATTGTATACTGAATGATGTGGATAGTATAGTATAAAGATTCTGGATTCTATTAAATTTCTTGAAGAATACTGAATATTGTTCTACCTGGCAGTTCAATTCCTGGTATCAACTTGATCCTGCAGTGATGGAGTTTTAGATTCTGTTATAGCAAGGCTACTTCCAATGCCCTTTGTCTTACATGTATCCCTTGGACTTGGCATATGGGCTTTATTCATAATGTGTGGTTTTTCTGGGGCAATTTCCTTTAAAAAAATTTCATTTAGTATTTCTTATAGTGAAGTCTGTTGGCAACAAATTGTCTTAGCTGTCATTCATTAGAAAACATTTCCATTGTGCTTGCATTTGTTATTGAGTTACATAGTAGACAGAATTCTACGATCTCCACCCCAAGATTTCTGGCCCCTGGTTATTTAGTCAAAAACCAATCTCCTTAAGCTGATAAACAACTTCAGCAAAGTCTTGGGATACAAAATCAATGTGCAAAAATCACAAGAATTCCTATACACCAATAATAGAGAGCCAAATTATGAGTGAACTCCCATTCACAATTGCTACAAAGAGAATAAAATACCTAGGAATACAACTTACAAGGGATGTGAAGGACCTCTTCAAAGGGAACTACAAACTACTCCTCAAGGAGATAAGAGAGGACACAAACAAATGGAAAAACATTCCATGCTCATGGGTAGAAAGAATCAATATCGTGAAAATGGCCATACTGCCCAAAGTAATTTATAGATTCAATGCTATTCCCATCAAGCTACCACCGACTTTCTTCACAGAATTAGAGAAAACTAGTTTAAATTTCATATGGAACCAATAAAGAGCCTGCATAGCCAAGACAATCCTAAGTCAAAAGAACAAAGCTGGAAGCATCACGCTACCTGACTTCAAACTATACTACAAGGCTTTTATCACCTAGTGATGCCATAGACATAGTAATATTGCTAAGGAGAGAATCCAGCTCAGCTGTGTCCAGAATATTACCTACAGAAATGGTGAGATAATAAATGGGTATTGTTTTAAGTCATTAACTTTGGGTTAATTTGTTACATAGCAAGAGAAAACTAATGCACTACCCTTTTGGTCATTATTTAAGTTTTTACTTCCCTCCTCAATATGCTCGTTAGTATTTATTTTAGGGTCTTTGAATAGTTCCTTTTTGTATTCTGTCAAGTTTTTAATTATAATCAGTGAGAAAAAAAAGGCTGTAGTGCGCTTATTCTATCTTAGCTTGCCTCAGAAGTGTTTAGGGATAAATTTAAGAAAATATTTTCTTGGTATATTCACTGAAAACTATAAAACCTGCTATGATAAACTTTTAAATACCAAAATAAATGAAGAGATAGATCATACTTATGGAATGGAAGATCAAAATTGTTAGGAAGCCATTATCCTTATTGTAAACTAATTCAGGAACAGAAAACCAAACACTGCATGTTCTCACTGATATGTGGGAGCTGAATAATGAGAACACATGGACACAGGAAGGGGAACAAAACACAGTGTGGCCTGTGGAGCAGGGTGTGTGGGTCAGTGGGAGGGAGAACATCAGGAAAAATAGCTAAGGCATGCTGGGCTTAATTCTTAGGTGATGGTTTGATACGTACAGCAAACCACCATGACACATGTTTACCTGTGTAACAAACCTGCACATCCTGCACATGTACCCCAGAACTTAAAACAAAAAAAAAAGATGCCACTTGCCTCTAAAGTCATTCGTGGATTCAAAGTGATTCCAGTTAATAACCCAACAACCTTTATTTGGTAACAGTTGACAAATGGTTTCTAAAATGTGTATGGAAATGAAAGGGACATAGAATATGCAAAACAATATTAAAAACAAGGCTGGGCTCGGTGGCTCACGCCTGTAATCCCAGCACTTTGTGAGGCTGAGTCGGACAGATCACGAGGTCAGAAGTTCAAGACTGGCCTGGCCAATATGGTGAAACTCTGTCTCTACTAAAAATACAGAAATTAGCTGGGCATGGTGGCATGCGCCTGTAATCCCAGCTACTTGGGAGGCTGAGGCAAGAGAATTGCTTGAACCCAGGGGTTGCAGTGAGCCGAGATAGCGCCACTGTAATCCAGCCTGGGCGACAGAGCGAGACTCTATCACAAAAACGAAACAAAACAAAAAAAGAATGTGTGGTACTTGATAAGGATTGAGAAATAGATCAATGAAACAGAATATGGAGGATAAAAAAGACTAATATATAGTAAATCGACTTTTGATAAAGGTATCAAATAAACTTTTTAGAGAAAGCAAATTCTTTTCAACAAATGGCCTTGAAACATCTAGATATTCATATGGGGAAAAAGTGAAACTTAATTCATACATTACATGAACAGAAAAAAATTGTTTTTAATTGGATCTTAGCCTGAACATAAAAGCTAAAACCATAAAGCTTTTAGAGGAAAACTTAGATATTTCCATGACTTGGCATAAGCAGATTTTCTTAGGATACAAAAAGCAGTACCTGTAAAAGAAAAAAATTGATAGATTAGATTTAAATTTTTAAACTCTTTTTATCAGAAGACACCGCTAGGAAAATGAATAGGAAAGCCAAAGACAAGGAGAAAATATCTGCAAAACATACCTGACAAATTACTGATATCTAGGATATGTAAAAAACTTCAATAACTCAATAATAACAAGACCTATTATCCAATTTTGAAAAATTGAGAAAACTTTGAACAGATATTTCACAAAAGAAGATATACAAGTGGCCAGTAATCACATGAAAATGTGATCGGTGTCATTAGCCATCAGAGAAATGCAAATTAAAACTACAATGAGGTAGCTCTACGTACCTACCAGAATGTCTATTATTACAGCAACTGATATCATCACAAAGATTGTGCAAGGATCTGGAACAACTGGAATTTCCACACATTGTTCTGAGTGTGAAATGGTTTGGCAGTTTTTAAATAAAGCACAACATATAGCTACTCTTTGATCCAGCAATTCCACTTCTTGTTATACACCTAAGATAAATTAAGGCAGTGGTCTACAAAAAGACCTGTGCAGAAATACTCATAGCAGCTTTATTTATAATAGATAAAAGCTGGAAATAAAACAGGTTTTTATAAATAGAAAAATGGATATTGTAATAACTAAAACCTGTCAGTAAACCAAAAGACCAGCAAGAGGAATAGATTTTTTAAATTATGGTATGTTCATATAATGGAGTCCTACAAATTCTACCAGTATAATATGGTGGTAGTTATTTTTATGTTTATAAATATATAATAATGCCAACTTCAGGACAAATGAATTAAAAACATAAAATTATTATTAAAAATAGCCAGCAAACACCAGCATCTTTTGGGTTTCTTTTTGTTCTGCACTGTTTCTGTGCTAGCACTATAAATTGTAAGTTTGAATTGTAGCTTTTAAAGCAATGCAGTTTTTCTTTCATTTTTAAATTGAGCTCTTTATTCTAGGAACCCCAGGCCCTCCTGGACCAAAAGGTATTAGTGGCCCTCCTGGGAACCCTGGCCTTCCAGGAGAAACTGGTCCTGTAGGTAAGCATGAAAAATAAGAGTTTGCTGTTTTATAAAAAACTAATGCATATCATATTCAGTTTGGGAAAGTCAAATCCTGTTTAGCTGTGAACATTTTCAACACAAGGAAATATGGTGTTCATTCACTTAACACTGCGTGTTAGGTACAGAATGAATAACTTTTAATAAAAAGTAGTTAAAATTGGCTGGGCACGGTGGCTCACGCCTGTAATCCCAACATTTTGGGAGGCCGAGGTGGGAGGATCACTTGGGGTCAGGAGTTCGAGACTAGCTTGGTCAACATGGTGATATCCCATCTCTATTAAAAATACAAAATATTAGCCTGCTATGTTGTGGTGGGGGGGACCTCCTGTAATCCCAGCTACTCGGGAGGTTGAGGCACAAGAAGTGCTTGAACCCAAGGGGTGGAGGTTGCAGTGAGCCGAGATCACGCCATTGCACTCCAGCCAGGGTGACAAAGCAAGACCCTCAAAAAAAGGGCTTAAAATTATCATTATGTGACCTTATTTTCTAGGCCCACTTTTTCCAGGGAGAGTTAATTCAAGTGTCCTAGAATAGAAGCTTTGATTTTTTTAGAATGGCAGGCTGTAGTAAGTTTGTTTATTGATTTCTAAAGTAAATAACTTCTCTTGGCCCCATATGAGGCCTATAATTCACCCCACCACCCTTTGCACCTTACTCTCTTAGATATTCTGAAACCGTATTAAAATGAATAACTGAAAGGTTTTAGATGCTGAGTGACTATTCCTTATTTTCATTATCCTCCTTTATATTTTTATAACATTTTGTGATCCAAAGGAGTGTCTCAAAAGCACCCTGTTTCTTTTGGATAAAGAAGGGAGCATATGGAAGTAAAAGGGAGTTGGAAATTGGAAAACTGGGTGTAACCTGCTGTACTCAATTTTTTAGGTGGTGGAGGTCGTCCTGGGCAACCAGGGCCTCCAGGCGAAAAAGGCAAACCCGGTCAAGATGGTATTCCTGGACCAGCTGGACAGAAGGGTGAACCAGGTGCTGTATTTTTTCATTTTTCCTGTCTTTCTAATTTTCTCCGTGTTGAATTTAACTTGCTTTTTTATTACCCACAGTGAAATTGTATCTTCTTTCTTACTAAGCTACTACACACTTTCCCCTTTTCCTAGTTACCATCTTCCTCTTCATCCTGAGAATATTAGCTCATGTATCTTGATCAAGTTGCCTCCTTCCTATGAAAAACTCCATATCTTTTCTTGTCTAATTTTTCATATCAAAAAGAAGTTACCTAGCTTTTGCAAATTTCTCTATGGTTTACTACGCAATCTATATTTTATCTATATTTTTTTTCTTGTAAGCATATAGATATATTTAACATTCATCACAAATAGAATATATGTTTAGATAGTTTTCTCATGTTACAATTATAGTTCTGTGTTGGAAATAAATGTTCTGCATGTTTCATATAATATACATTGCTGCACTTAATGAAAACCTCAATGATCTAAAAATAATTTGGCCTTGTTTCAGTTTTTATTATCCACTTGAGATTTTTGTTTTGTTTTGTTTTGTACTCTGACAGGTCAACCAGGCTTTGGAAACCCAGGACCCCCTGGACTTCCAGGACTTTCTGGTAAACCTTAATAAAACATGCTGTATCAATCTATAAGAAAATTAGAATATTTCCAAATACATCTATTTTTCCATCTCCACCATTTACTATCATAAAATGCATGTAAGAACCCAGAAAACTCAAAGCTAGTGTTAACGTTAAAATGTTTATTATTTAGCAACTTAGTTTAAGGAGTTGTGTTAAATAAAAATGTATCCTTAAGGAAATTTACATGTGGATATCTCTTCATTAAATTCATAAATAAATGCTGAGGAAATGATAAAGAAGGCAAAATTGCAGGAAGATAAGAAAAGTCTGTAGAAATATACATCAATAATAAAAATATTTCTTGAAATTTCAGTCTTAATATATGTTTTGCATATTTGCTCCCTCTTTTGTGCTTACTCTTACTGTAAGCACCAAATAGTAGGAGGACTGAATGTACATACAGATATGTATGTTTATGTTCTGAAATGCCACTGGCCATTTTATGGAGACTTTTCTCAAACCATACACATCTCTCCTAGAAAGTCAGATAGATATCCTTCCCATGATACCAACATGGCAATTATTACTTTAATGTGCCACTGTCATATTGCTCTTAAAAGTGTCAGAGGTGGAGAAAAAATGTTGAGAACAATTTTGCTAGATGGTGATTATAAATATTGGGTAGAATGGTCTTCGGGGACACATAACAACCATTGAAGAGCCGTATCTTTCATTAGTCTCAAAATTAGACTCAAAATATTTGTTTTAGAAATTTCCTCCAGCCATCTTGAAACTATTTTTGAAGATACTTTATACTTTTTTCCCTCATAGCTATTGGTGATGTGATCATTGCTCTGTCTTAACACAAAAGATGCCTTTTAGGATGAAAGCTATTATTTCTATATTTGTACATATACTCTAATAAATACTTCTGCTAACAAATACATATATTTAATAGGAAGGATGGTTTTCTGGGTAGATTTGGGATTTGGTAGGAGATGGAAATGACTCTTGTGAATTCCATTAATTGCCTTAATATGTGTGAATAGCTAACCTTATAGGCAAGCCTGTAACTCAGTATTATTTAATGTATCTTCTAATTATACTTTACTTTTATAGGCCAAAAGGGTGATGGAGGATTACCTGGAATTCCAGGAAATCCTGGCCTTCCAGGTCCAAAGGGCGAACCAGGCTTTCATGGTTTCCCTGGTGTGCAGGGTCCCCCAGGCCCTCCTGGTTCTCCAGGTCCAGCTCTGGAAGGACCTAAAGGCAACCCCGGGCCCCAAGGTCCTCCTGGGAGACCAGGTATGTCCATGAGTGGTAGGGGAATGGTCTATTTATTAGTCCATGTATTTCATTTTGCTGGCAGGTTATTCAGTCTTCAGGACTTTAGAATTTTTCCAGTGCATTGTAGGATGTTAAAAAAAAAGACTAAAATTTGTAATATAATAACTTCTTACAAGTAAATAGCTTGGTTCATAGCTAACTCCATCTATTTCCATGGTTCTAATAATTTGCTTTAGTAATGCATTTTATCATTTATATAGAGGAAGTAAAACAACTTGGAGGAATAAAGGAAATGGTGGCTTTATTAGTCTTGTTACTAAAAGGTAAAACTATACTGTTAACCTGTCAGCAAAATGCCATCTGCATTTTTAAATGTGAGCTTCTCAGCATGTCATCACAGAAATCATTTTAGTGATCACCCAATAGATGCTTGTGGTCCATACCAAAAGTATTGCTATGGTTCTGTCATATGATCAGCAAATCTCACCAGGCACAATTAAAAAAAATTATCTTCCATAGGAAGTAGGCAATCAAATTTATCTCCAACATCACAGCATGATCAAATTGACTAGTGATCTCTTCATACCAACCTCATGTCTGTACCTCATTTGTCTTGTGTTCACTGCTCAGTTTTGCATCCAACGTTCACCTTTTCATTTTGTATCTGTGCTGTGTCATTTCATTTTACTAATTTTGGAAATGCTCGTTTTCATCCTTTATTAATGTCGCTGAGCCTAGTCACTGGTGATAGGTTATGAACAGATTTTGAGGCTTGATATTCAAATTTTATATTTCTGGTCACTGAAAACTTGGAAGTAAATGTCCTTTTATTCTTTGAAAATCTCTGACATTATATAAGTGCATTTCAAAATGAAAATTTTATTTATATTACAGTAAAATGTAAAGTGATTGGAGTTCATTTTAATAAGATGTTCAAAACACATAAATTAAATGGGATAACATACTGTGTTCAGAGGATCATTTTCAAAACCAAATTTTATCTGATCTGATATAATCTGATGGAAAGTATTATTTAAGGTTTTATGTTTGTATACTATTGAAGAAAACCAGTGAAAATCTCCTCAGCCATGTTAACTCTCTTGCATGTGATGTAAAGAACTGAAGCAAGTATCTTGCTTGGTTTTGCATGCAGTAATTAAAATAAACCAAACTATTACCTTTTTTATATTTTAATCTTCACTGTGGTTATTCATTTTTACTAGTAATGAATGAGTAATGAGCTCACTGTTGAACATTACTTTGAAATTTGTTGGTATGAAGCCATTAGTCACAAAGATGCCTTACAAATTACATTTTTAAAGAAATAATAACAAAAGTAGTTAGAAGAATGCATACCTAATGAGTGTTTGTGACTTCTCAATTTAATTATAAATTAAAACTGAGTTGTAAACCCCATTGCTCTTAGAATTGATTGTTCTTAGTCTGAGCTCATAGTAATGATTATGATAGCAATGACTTTTGGCCTTTAAAAATATGCCACAGTGTGCTGTTTTCATTTCAGTTTTGTCAGTAAGTGGTGATAATTTGGTTTATATACAGATGCATGGATATGAACTTTCAGAGTATTCTTTTATTGAAATACATTTTAACTTGAAAGTATTTAGTGTAATGCTTTTTAGTTTCTTGATATTTCTAACAGTTTTGATATTTTTCCTTTTTGTTAATGATGACATTGGGCCTTGGTGAACTTTGATCCCTATCCAGGTCCTACAGGTTAGCTCCTTAACTCCAAAGTAGTAACTGCATGAAGTTTGAAACTTTATTTATATATATTTTTTATATATATATATATATACATACACACACACACCTGTACCTAATGTTTTCAAGTGTTTGAATGTATTTTAAGAGCATATGTGCCAATTCAATTCTTACATAGTGGCTTATCTCTTTAAGTTTTCAGGAACTTGTAGAACCTAGTGTTTCTGTCTATTGGAAAGACCCAAAATTACCTAACTAGGAAAACTAATTTAACATTTAAAAATTCATATATTTGTATCATTTTCAGTTGAAAATCTGTAGTACCCAAAACAGCCTTATATATTTTACCTTTCTTTGGAGTCTGTTTCTTATGTTTAATTTATATCTGTTAATGCAAACGAATCGAACTATCCTTCAAAAGGACATTCTTTTTTTAAACAATAATATGTATTATCAGATCCTGAAAATATGTAATTCTTAACTTGCCATATCTTTTACAGGTTTTCAAACTATCCCACCTTCACATTTTGGGTTGTTACAAAGTTCTCAATTCTACTGCTGTTAAAAATGGGCTAATAGGGCCAGGCACCATGACTCATGCCTGTAATCCCAGCACTTTGGGAGGCCGAGGCGAGCGGATCACCTGAGATCAGGAGTTCCAGACCAGCCTGACCAATATGGTGAAACTCCATCTCTACTAAAAATATAAAAATTAGCCAGACGTGTTGGCATGCACCTGTAGTCCCAGCTACTAGGGAGGCTGAGAAAGGAGAATGGCTTGAACCTTGGAGGTGGAGGTTGCAGTGAGCTGAGATCGCACCACTGCACTCCAGCCTGGGCAAGACTCCATCTAAAAAAAAGAAAAAAAGGGACTAATAGGCACAGAGAAAAAAAAAATCGGTGCAGGCCGGGTGCGGTGGCTCACGCCTGCAATCCCAGCACTTTGGGAAGCCGAGATGGGCGGATCACAGGGTCAGGAAATCGAGACCATCCTGGCTAACACGGTGAAACCCCGTCTCTACTAAAAGTACAAAAAAAAAATTAGCCGGGCGTGGTGGCAGGCACCTGTAGTCCCAGCTACTTGGGAGGCTGAGGCAGGAGAATGACGTGAACCTGGGAGGCGGAGCTTGCAGTGAGCCAAGAACGCGCCACTGCACACCAGCCTGGGTGACAGAGCGAGACTCTGTCTCAAAAAAAAAAAAAAAAAAAAAAAAAAAAAAAGCAACCAGCACAGATTACAAGGTTCTTAATCTTATTTTCATTATACATATGTAAACAGTACACACCAAAGAACAACTACCAAGAGCTACCCAATGGAAAATTGCTGATTCCTGGTGAAAGATATTTGTTTACCTAATTAGCAGTAAAACGAGCCACAAATATTTGAATGTATTTATTGTTATTTAAAATAAATAGTCCTTTTCAAATTTGTAAGAAAGAATTAAAAGAGGTAATAGTATACCCCATGATGTCTGGCTATTGAGAATGGCAGGACATTTTTTCATCTTATACAATTAAAATACATAATTTTTCAAAATTGTTTTTAGGAAGCCATTTGTTTCTACCTGAATTGATTCTCTAGTTTCTTACTCCACTGCAAACTCATTATTTCATAGAACCATAGAATGTCAGATCTAGAAGGGACCTAAGTTTTACCTATGTCAAGGAGAAATTATCCACAAGTCAGATTTTATTCAGGACTATTGCAGTAGAGTAGAAACTATTGCAGTAGGAGAGAGACTGAGCTCAACTTCAAATACAACAAAGAAAAGTGATTATTTATAGCCAAGGAGCAGAGTGAGAGGGCCAGTAATAGAAAATTACTAAGAGGAGGCATCAAGGGTAGAGAGGAGTGAGTTCTTATTAAACTGGCTCAACAAGATTTTTGCCAGAAACAGGCCAAGAATTTAGACATCAAAGGTGGGAGATGAGGAACTTGATCAGATATCAAGGGTGAAGGGACTGTCTTTAAACCGATTTAGCAGTATTATTGATGTAACTGGATTTGGAAGGCCAAAAAGTAGGCCCAAGGATGAGGCCTAATTGAGAGGAGGGCTCAGAGGAACCTGTCTAAAGTTTGGTCAAGGAGTCTTTGTCACATAGGAAAGAATTGAGGCTTAAGAGGTTAAGAAACTTGCTCAAGGTAATACTGTTAGTTACTGGCATAACTGGGACTCTGACTTAAGGCTCCTCAGTGATCAATTAGGTGTCTGTTCTACAGGGAGCAGACTGTTCACTGCATCCACTTTCTTGTTTTCTGTTACCTCAAAAGCTCCATCAACATCTCCATCAACCAGATTGCTTCTTGTGTTCTTCTTAAATTATATCATCGAAAAGAGTAAGACAGTGCATTCTATTTAACTGTCACTAAGATAAAGCGAAGACTAGGGAGGTACTTTGAAGTAATGTTGAGTCCCACCTTATCTGACCTACATAGAATTTTGCTGCTTTGATTACTGCTAAACTCTACTGTTAGCTAGGAGATTTCTTTCTTCTGAATTACTGTAATATATTCAAAAAAGAAAAAGAATAGTAGCCACATTCCTTTAAAAGAAATTTAACAATTTCTTATTTACCAAATGTGCTCTAAGTTGCATAGTTGTTGGAAGTTGGTCTCTGTGATGTTTTCTGCTTTGCAATAGTTGAAGACTACAACCTGAAGTGGAAACTGAATTTAAAATATACCAATCAATTCATCAATATGCCTTTAGTAATTACTACTTATGGACAATATTTTAGGTTTTTGTTTTGTTTCCTTTTTCAGTTTAACTTTGTTAAATAGTTGAAAAATAATGGATTGTGAGCCTCATAAAAAAAAAATTGACTTGGCATATAGCTCATTAAAATGTTACCTTTTAAAATACAGTCTTAAAAGTTTTGCTATGATATGATCCAAAGTTTTCCATGCTAATTACTCAGGCTGAAATGTCATATTTCAATGAAATATTTTTCTGAGAGTTCTTGTTATTGGTCCCTCTATATCAAACACACATATAAAATGTCTTTACTCAAACCCTGAATTGTCTTAGGTGGGAATTCTAATTTATTTATCTAATTTTGTGGCCAGACTCTGCTCTAAGTATTGTCTTGAGTTAATTTGCTGTCTGTGATTTAGAAACAATTTAAACAAACAGAAGCCAATATTTAGCTTTCTGAATTTCAAAGTATCAAATGCTTTGGAAGTTTCATTAGGAGATGATGATAATGTTTTCTATTTATATGGCATGCCACAATTTACATCACATAATGTACTTTTATTGTAAGCATCTTAAGGACAGAGTTGAGTCTTGCTCATCTTTGTGTTTCCTGTAGCACCTTGCACATGGCAGACATTAGGCCAGTATTTTAAAACTTGAATCTGATCTTTAAAACATTCCTGTGAGGGAGGTTAGGGCAGATAGCACTATTCCCATTATACGGGTAAAAAACCATGCTCAGAAAGATTGAATTGCCCAAAGTCATATAGTTATTAAGTAGCAGAGTCAAAAATAGATCCTAGGTCTTCTAATTCCTAGGATTCATTGCTCTAGCACGATTTATTCTCTCTGCTAACATTCGGTGCTTATAAATCATAGCAAGACTTGTAAGAAAAGAAAATTGTGTTTATAGTCAATTAACACTAACCAAGGGGTGCTCTGTTTGTAGGCTTTTAATCTTTTTATTTAATGATCCTTCTTTTAATAGTGAATAGCCTGTTAATATGTGCATTGAATAATAATAGAATAAATATGATATTTTCTGTGGTTTGGGGTGGGATATTGCATGCCAAAATATTTTCAAGTACCCTTTCACTGATAGTCTTCATATCTTGGAAAAGTTGAATCTTTATTTTTGTGTTCAATGGTGTACAAATATATATTGGCTTTTTCTCTTTAAGTAACTTATTGTAAGTACTATAATAATAATATAATAGTAATAATAGGCCAGGCACGGTGGCTCTTGCCTGTAATCCCAGCACTTTGGGAGGCCAAGGTGGTTGGATCACCTGAGGTCAGGAATTCAAGATCAGCCTGGCCAATATGGTGAGACCCTGTTTCTACTAAAAATACGAAAATTAGCTGGGCGTGGTGGTGGGTGCCTGTAATCCCAACTACTCGGGTGGCTGAGCCAGGAGAATCCTTAGAACCCAGAAGGTGGAGGTTGCAGTGAGCTGAGATCACGCCATTGCACTCCAGCCTGGGTGACAGTGAGACTCCTTCCAAATAATAATGATAATAATAATTGAATAAATAGTAATAAGAAAGCCTCCTGATTAATTATGAAAAAAATCAGAATGTGACTTCATGAAATGCTTTTCAAATACAAACAAAAGTACAGTTGGTAATGGTCATTGTATATTCGTGTTTTGATTTTTCTATTCTATCACCCATGATCTTTATATTTATTGCCAATGAGGCCTTTAAAGTCAACTGTATCTTCTTGAAGCAGTCTGAGCATATCAAGAAATTGACACCTGGTGTTTTTATTAAAAGATAACACAAGCCAAGATAAACTTCAGCATTAATCCAAAATTACCCCTTTGCTAAAGGAATTTGAAGGCTGTTGGTGAAATGGTACTACCTAGCCAACTTTAATGTTTTGAGAAGCTAATTTTTGGAAAGCCACAGTAGCAGTGTTAACATGATATCTTCAGTAGAGTTTTCTGTTTTCTGGATTAACAAAGAACAACAGTTTATCCTTTAGAATAAGCTCTATTTGAAAAAGTTTGGCTCTCTATAATTCTGTATGGTTCTGTTTGCATACTGATTATGCTGTAAGTATAAGAAATGCTGGCAAAGAACGTTATTGTTTTAACTTGTACTATAATGTGAACCACTTCTAACTCATAATCTTATTTTGTACTGTGTGATGTCTGATACTGCTAACATCGATCTTTGGGCTTTGGTGAACTCTGATCTTCCCAGGTTTTCAAGGTTAGACTCTTCACTGGTCAATTCTTTTTTTTTTTTTTTTTTTAATGCTTTGTGTGTGTGATAAGAGAAATGCAATTTTTTGCTATAATTCAGAAGTCATTGAAGAGTGCTGTTATCCTCAAGCTGGGGTTTTAACATTTTGATGAAGGTAATGTGACTTGATTATAATTAAGTTTCAAATGACATTAGGGTCTTTGTGTTTGCAATTGTTTATAATAAGTAATCAATGCATAAAGACATGTTGAATTTTAAATGGAAATACACTTATTTTTACCTTCAAGACTGCATTAAAATATTTAGGCAAGCATATGACCCATTTGTAATCTCTGAATATTGATTTTATTTTCTCAAAATTTTATTTTCTCAGATTGCCCTGATCTGTGTATTTATGGCTATTTTCAGTGATGGCAGAGATATACTATTGAATACAATTAAAAATAAAACTTATATGTTCTTTATGTAATTAATAACTCATAATTTGAAGGACTCTAAACATCAGGTCTGAATTAACATGCAAATTTCCCATTTTTTTTTAAATTTCAAAAAGAGCAGTGCCTTAGGTTATTTCAGATGATACAGTGTTCTGATAACCTTTAAAATGGAGTAGAGAGTCATAAAAGGTTTCCTTTTTTCCCATCTTACTTTGTTATTGTTATTAGGTTGATTCACAGTTTATTTATTTTTCATAATTTTCTGATTTGCTACTTAATTTCTAGTGCAAATCATACATTATGGATTAAATTAACAAGTTTACTTAGAACACTGAAGTTACGTTTTTTTTTTTTTTTTCAAATGTACAATGTACTAAACCTTTTCGTTATGATTGAGAAGGGAATTTCTGTGTTGTCTGGTTGCCAGGCTGGGGTGACTATATGAGTTAAATTGTTTGACGATAAAACAGTTGAACTATTGTAAATCTCCTTCCTCTTTCTCATGTGCCAGATAGAATCATGTTATGTTATAAAATTACATAGAAATACCTGAAAGATTAAAAAGATGCTCATATTTTAAGATATGTTTTTATCTTCAATTTTACTAATAAAGAAAATAATAATAATAATTTTAAAAAGCCCTTCCACAGTTTGTACCTGGTACTGTGCTAAGTAATTTTTACATGGTATCTCATTTAATCCTTGGAACAACCTGCTAAAGTAGGTGCTATTCTTAATTCCATTTTATAGAAGAAAAAATTGAAGCCAAGGAGATTAATAATCTTACTGAAGTCAAACAGCTAGTAACGAATGGAGCTGGATTTGTAACCCAGCATTCTAGCTCCAAAGTCTAGTGTTCTTAATCATGGTGTCATTCTGCCTTGTTAGTATTTTGCCATTGATTCTGAATCTTAAGAGTATTGGAAAGGAAACTAAAGTCTGATTTTTATTTTAGATTAAAAAGACAACCTTTTGTCCATATATAAGAATGAACTCTATTCTAAATTCATAACAAGTTCCTATTATAGTTCCTTAAAAAATAATCCCTACATATCTTCATTTTTTGTTGAAATCAATAAAATCGGAAATGACCAGAGGAGAGAAGGTGTAAATGCTAACTATTGGCTGTTCATTATTTAGGGTTTTGTAATTATTTTCTTAAGGCAGGATTACTTAGTCTCAGCCTCAGCCACTGAACACTGCAAGCAAGTAGCACCTATTTGCCACCTGGTGACAAAAGACTTGACCAATGATAAGATCTCCCTGGTTGCTTAATGGACCTGTTATCTTTATTCAGAAAAACAAATTAAAAACATAGCATAAGTAAAAATGCTAAGCAAAATCCTGTTTTAAATTATTTTGTTTATTCACAAGATACGTACAGAATTCTTTATTTTTCTTGAAAAATATTTAAAATGTAAAGAATATGAAAACATTTTAAAAATGAATTTTAAGGTACTTTATTGATTCAATAAATTTCTAACATTTAAAAAAGTTCGTATGTATCAAGCATATCACTAAAATGAAATTAGTTTGCTTAAATTACTATCTGCATTGCATAGTAATAAAAGCTGAATAAATGTAACTACTTACAAATAAAGCAATTTGATTTTAATCACAATGAAACAAAATGGCTTGAATTTCTGATTGCCCTACAGCAGTGATGCTTAAAGTGTGGTCCCTGAACTAGCAGCTTTAGCTTCCACACAGTCCTTGTTAGAATGCAAATTATTGGGTCTCTCCTAAGTCTCTTTTTTCTAAATTATTTATTCTTAAGGCTGGTCAAGTGCAGTAACAAGAAGGGAGGAAAGAGTTGAACAAGGAGTTCAATCTATAACTGAATGATCAATTGAGATAACTCACTACCTTCAGACCAGTCTCCTAGGTCTTACTGAATCCAAAACTCTTGGGGTAGGCCCAGGAATCTGTTTTAACAAACTGTCTCTTTGATTCTGATGCATGCTCCAATTTGAGAAAGTGCCCTACAGTTTCTGTTTAATTTCACTTTAAGTCAAACTCTTTGTTAAGGATTACAGAACCACACATTGTTAAGTCATGAGTCTTTTTCTTTAGATGTTATTTTATTGAATTTAATATATTATAAAATGTAAACTAAAAGAATCTGCAAGTCAGTATTAATAACAAAAAGAATCCAGTCCAATTTATATTAGAAAGGGAATCAGCATAGGTCTATATATTTTAATGTTGTCTGGGTTTTATTCTGCAAACTAATAGGAAGATGACTGATATTTTAAAAGCCTGACTTTTATGCTACTCTTATGCTATACTGAAATGTGGTCATTTGCTGTGGATTTTTAAGGTCTACCAGGTCCGGAAGGTCCCCCAGGTCTCCCTGGAAATGGAGGTATTAAAGGAGAGAAGGGAAACCCAGGCCAACCTGGGCTACCTGGCTTGCCTGGTTTGAAAGGAGATCAAGGACCACCAGGACTCCAGGTAGGAAATGGGAGTAGATATGTGATGAGGAAAGAATGTGGGTATTTGTATTCAAAATGTGAATTCTAAGCTGCATCATTTTAATTAACACTCACTAGACAAGGTTCTATTCGTGGCTCACTGGTGAATTAAAAAGACAGTAGAAGGCAAGTTTCCTATAGTCTCCTAAAGGGGCTTTGCTGTATTATAGTCAAAGAGTTCCTGAAAAGATACTTTACCTGGAGTCTTTTTTTATGCATATTTGGATTTGAGTAGCCTTCATTTTATGGTAAATAGAGGAATGTTTTAGGCTTTGAAATTAGATAAAGTTAGGGTCAAATGTCGGCTCCCCTGCACAATTCTGCTTTGTATCTCTGAGGAAAACAGACACTGGATTTCCATCTTCACCTATAAAAAGAGAATAATAGCACATCCACTCATGTGCTTTCTATGTTGGTTTGAGTGACTCAGAGAAGAGAGTCACATTCCTCTTTATGGGTTCTCAAAACTGCCTCCATTCGGTCAAGATGATTGCTGATGGATTTGGCAGTCAACAAAATCTGGACTGTCTTTTAATTCTGAAGACTGCTTTATGGCAGAAAAAAGTATTTAACGTAGTGGTCCTTAAAGCTTTTCAAAGTCTAATCTTTTTCCCCATGCCATCACTATTCTTCCAGTTACCTAGACTTAAAAATTTACTTCTGTTTACTCATTCTCTACTCACTCCTTATAAATATGCGTATTTCCAGAAACAATTAAGAATAAGTTTCACCTGCTATACCCCTTTACTACTAAATATTTTAATGCAGATTTCTTAAGATTAAAAATATTCTCATGTGTTATTATAAGATGACAATGAAAAGCTATAGGATTGTTTATATTTTATAAAATTCTTACCAAATGTCTTGGCTGCAGCCTGTAATCCCAGCAACTTGAGAGGCTGGGGCAGGAGGGTTGCTTGAGGCCAGGAATTTGAGACAAGCCTGGACAACATAGCAAGACCCTGTCTCTAAATTTTTTTTTAATTATATAACCACAGTATACTTATTAACTTCAGAAAATTTAACATAGATATACATTAATTTCTATCTTTCATATTCCAGTCGGGTCCAGTGACCTAATAGTGTTCTTAGCATTTCTCCTTCCAGTACAGGGTCCAGGCCAAGTCATGTTTTGCATTTAATTGTCATATCTCTTTAGCCTTCTTTAATCTGGAACAGTTCCTAAGTCTATTTTCTTTTTCTCATGACCTCAACATTTAAAAACAATTGTACCCCCACCCCCATTTTAAAATAGAATATTCCTTTTTTGTCTGATGTTTATTCATAATTAGATACAGGTTATGCATCCCCAGCTGGAATACTACATGAGTGATGCTGTGTCCTCAGGCTAACAGATAAGGAGGTCCATGATGTCTATCTGCCCCTCATTTGTGATTTTAGTTTTGATCATCCAGTCAAGTTGTTGCTCAGTTTCTCCACTGTATCATTATGTTTTTCCTTGCAACTAGTAAAACTGTAGGAAGGCATATTAAGATAGTGCAAATATACCACTCCTCATCAAAAATTTCCCTTAGATTTAACATCCATTAATGATTTTGCCTCAACCAATCTCTACTGGGATAGTGGCAAAATGATGTTGTTTCAACTCTAGCACTGCCTCCACATTTACTAGTCAGTTCTACTGTAAGCAAGAGCCTTCCCTTCTCTCTGGTTTACTTATGCATTTCTTATCATTTTGGACTCATCTTTTCCCATGTTTTCCACTAATTTACAATTTCTAAACTGTCATTACTTATTTCGATGCTCTCATTGTTCCAGATTTGGAAGCCCCTTCAAACTGGATTTGATGTTTTTCTGATATGTACTTCCTTCCCACTTTTTTTTTTTAGCACTTTTAAATATTATTCCATAATAAGATGCTCCAGGCTTGTCCCTCTTTCATTCTTACTAATATAAGCTTTGTTGTCCTGCACTTGAAGTAGAGCAATAGCCTCCTGTATGATCTTACTCTTCCATATTCTTCCTGTATTTGGGTGGCTGAGGTGGGATGATTGCTTGAGCCTAGGAGTTTGAGGACAGCCTGGGCATCATGGTGAGATCCTATCTCTATAGAAAAGAAAGAAAAAGAAAGAATAAAATAATAGTTACCTTTCATTAAGTACACAGCATACATCAGTCTTCTAAGCACTTAGTATTGTTAGCAAAAGACAATGAGCTCTGCAGGAGAAAAAGGAAGAGCTTTATTTTCTATAAAAAGTAATCTGTGGATTGGGAAGGCACAGCTTTCAGTACAAGTGAAAGTGTGATCTCTGAAGAACAAAGGGAGGATTTGGCTTAAGGGAAAGTTCTCACCCATGTTCTCAATCAGGTCCATTTATGCAAATGAAGGATACAGACTTCATCAGTTCTGATTGATTGAAATACTTGAGCCCTAATCAGGTGATTTCCAAGACCAAAGCCAGAAGTCTGCCAGATGTTTCTTTCAAATGGCCAGTGGGCAGGGGATGTTTTCAAGCCACAGTTTATCTTCGCAGTGGCTTGACTCTATTGTAGAAAGGGAGATCCTGTGACACTTTTACAACATCTTTACAAGAACACAAGATATGTGACATTTCCCTAACCCAGCCATGGCCAGTTGGTTGCGTTTTAACTTTGCGCACCTCAGTTAGCCATGGGAAGTTCATTTTGTCTGTCAGCCAGGGGTATATTTTAACAATATGAACTGTCTCATTTAATTCTCACCACAACCCTATGAAGTAAATACTGTTATTTTCTCTATATTTGAGGTGAGAAGACTATGAATCAAAGAGGTTAAATAATCAACTCAATTCACACAAGCTAATATAAGGCAAAATTGAGATTATAGTCTTGGAAGTTTGACTCTAGAAACAGTGCTATATGCCACTATGCAATTCTTATGCCCTCACTCCCCTTCCTCCCCTCACTGCAATTTTTTTGTAACATTAATGATTTTATTTATTCAGGGTAATCCTGGTCGGCCGGGTCTCAATGGAATGAAAGGAGATCCTGGTCTCCCTGGTGTTCCAGGATTCCCAGGTATTTGAAGGGATTTTTGTGGTTTCCCTTTATATTAAACGCCTCTGGGACAAGATAGCCATTTTCTGATTTGACTGGGTAAAGGTTGTAGCCCTGTTGCTTTGCCATGAAACTGTATGTACCTTCTGTGTAGGCATGAAAGGACCCAGTGGAATACCTGGATCAGCTGGTCCTGAGGGGGAACCGGGACTTACTGGTCCTCCAGGTAAGACTTGTTCCTGAAGATAGTTATACCTGATACTTAGATGCTTTAAAGAATTTGAAAGTTTTCATTCTGTCTTTCAGCCAGACCGTTGGAGGCTAAGTCCCCAACAACTGAGGGAAAATAAGGCTCTCCTTTTATTTACTAATCTCTTACATTCTCTATTTTATTAACATAATATTGATAGCAGACCTTTTAAAGTTAAGATAGATACAGGATCAACAAAAACACTTCCTTGACATTAGCTTCTATACTAACTTTCCCAAATTCAATTGAACAGATCACAAGAGCAAGTCACATATGAATTTTTAAAAATATTTTTGATATTAAAATAGTTCATTTTGCTAAGAGGCTTATAGAAGCTTCTTATAAATTGAGAAATAGGGAATCCGCTAAATTCCCCTAGTAGATCAAAGGGTCCCTTGACAAGCACAGCAAGCAAAAACTGCAAATGATATTGGAGTCAGAATGGATGTGTAAGGGAGTAAAATTGTCTTCCCCTGACACCAGTGTTCACAGATTTATAATGGATGAGACTTTCTAGTAAGTGAGTAATATTCGAAGTTTGAAAATAGGGATGATATGCGTACTTTTTACACTGACCCTAATAAAATTATTTTTCAATTGAAAGTTATTTTTCAATTTTTAGTTTTCCTAAACAGATTTCTGTTAGATACAGCAGCAATTCAAAAACTGGTTTCTCTCACACCAATTCTTGTCCTGAACTTAGATCACTTTGGCTTCCATTTCTTGTAACCTTTCTCTTTCCCTTCAAATTTGTGTGTTTTGCCTCATAGGTCCTCCTGGATTACCTGGTCCTTCAGGACAGAGTATCATAATCAAAGGAGATGCTGGTCCTCCAGGAATCCCTGGACAACCTGGGTTAAAAGGTCTACCAGGACCCCAAGGACCTCAAGGTTTACCAGGTACCAATGCAGATCATCTTTATTATTATTATTATACTTTTAATTTCTGGTATAGATGTGCAGAAAGTACAGGTTTGTTACATAGGTATACATGTGCCATGGTGGTTTGCTGCACCCGTCAACCTGTAATCTACATTAGGTATTTCTCCTAATGCTATGCCTCACCTAGCCCCTCATCCGCTGACAGGCCCAGGTGTGTGATGGTCCCCTCCCTGTGTCCATGTGTTCTCATTGTTCAGCTCCCACTTAGGAGTGAGAACATGTGGTGTTTGGTTTTCTGTTCCTGTATTAGTGTGCTGAGAATGATGGTTTCCAGCTTCATCCGTGTCCCTACAAAGGACATGAACTCATCCTTTCTTTATGGCTGCATAGTATTCCATGGTGTGTATGTGACACATTTTCTTTATCCAGTCTTATCATTGATGGGCATTTGGACTGGTTCCAAGTCTTTGCTATTGTGAACAGTGCTTCAATAAACATATGTGGGCATGTGTCTTTATAGTAGAATAATCTATAATCCTTTGGGTATATACCAAACTGGGATTGCTGGGTCAAATGGTATTTCTGGTTCTAGATCCTTGAGGAATCGCCACACTGTCTTCCACAATGGTTGAACTAATTTACACTCCCACCAATAGTGTAAAAGCACTATCTCTCCACATCTTCTCCAGCATCTCTTGTTTCCTGACTTTTTAATGATCACCATTCTAACTGGCGTGAGATAGTATCTCACTGTGGATTTGATTTGCATTTCTCTAGTGACCAGTGATGATGAGCTTTTTTTCATATGTTTGTTGGCCTCATAAATGTCTTCTTTTGAGAAGTGTCTGTTCATATCCTTTGCCCACTTTTTGATGGGGTTGTGGTTGTTTTTTTCTGGTAAATTTGTTTAAGTTCCTTGTAGATTCTGGATATTAGCCCTTTGTCAGACGGATAGATTGCCAAAATTTTCTCCCATTCTGTAGGTTGCCTGTTCAATCTGATGATAGTTTCTTTTGCGGTGCAGAAGCTCCTTAGTTTAATTAGATCCCATTTGTTAATTTTGGCTTTTGTTGCCATTGCTTTTGGTGTTTTAGTCATAAAGTATTTGTCCATGCCTATGTCCTTAATGGTATTGTCTAGGATTTCTTCTAGGATTTTTATGGTTTTAGGTCTTACATTTAAATCTTTAATTTATCTTGAGTTAATTTTTGTATAAGGCATAAGGAAGGAGTCCAGTTTCAGTTTTCTGTGTATGGCTAGCCAGTTTTCCCAACACCATTTGAATATGAAATCCTTTCCCCATTTCTTGTTTTTGTCAGGTTTGCCAAATATCAGATGGTTGTAAATGGGTGGCATTATTTCTGAGGCCTCTGTTCTCTTCCATTGGTCTATATATCTGTTTTGGTACCAGTACCATGCTGTTTTGGTTACTGTAGCCTTGTAGTATAGTTTGAAGTCAGGTAGTGTGATGCCTCCAACTTTGTTCTTTTTGCTTAGGATTATCTTGGTTATACAAGCTCTTTTTTTTATTATTCTATATGAAATTTAAAGTAGTTTTTTCTAATTCTGTGAAGAAAGTCAATAGTAACTTGATGGAGATAGCATTGAATCTTTAAATTACTTTGGGCAGTATGGCCATTTTCACGATATTGATTCTTCCTATCCATGAGCATGGAATATTTTTCCATTTGTTTGTGTCCTCTCTTACTTCCCTAAGCAGTGGTTTGTAGTTCTCCCTGAAGAGTTCCTTCAAATCCCTTGTAAATTGTATTCCTAGGTATTTTATTCTCTTTGTAGCCATTGTGAATGGGAGTTCACTCATGATTTAGCTCTTTGTCTATTATTGGTGTATAGGAATGGTTGTGATTTTTGAACATTGATTTTCTATCCTGAGACTTTGCTGAAGTCACTTATCAGCTTAAGGAGATTTTGGGCTGAGACAGTGAGGTTTTCTAAATATGGAATCATGTCATCTGCAAACAGAGACGATTTGACTTCCTCTCTTTCTATTTTATACCTTTATTTCTTTCTCTTGCCTGATAGCCCTGGCAAGAACTTCCAATACTATGTTGAGTAGGAGTGAACTCAGGATTAAGAAACTCACTCAAAACTGCACAACTACATGGAAACTGAACCACGTGCTCCTGAATGACTACTGGGTAAATAACGAAATTAAGACAGAAGTAAATATGTTCTTTGAAACCAATGAGAACAAGGACACAATGTACCAGAATCTCTGGGTCACAGCTAAAGCAGCATTTAGAGGGAAATTTATAGCACTAAATGCCCACAGGAGAAAGTGGGAAAGATCTAAAATTGACACCCTAACATCACAATTAAAGGAACTAGAGAAGTAAGAGCAAACACATTCAAAAGCTAGCCGAAGGCAAGAAATAACTAAGATCTGAGCAGAAGTGAAGGAGATAGAGACACAAAAAATCAGTGACTCCAGGAGCTGTTTTTTTTTTTTTTTTGGAATAGAAACATTTATTAATAATTTGCAACATACTATATCTTAAAATTTTCCACTTTTAAAAATATTATCACTATTACACTCAATTCTAGGGTATGTAAAATTCATACATATAAATTATAAATAAACACCCAAATATAGTGTCAAAAGTCATCACATTCATATATAAAAAAAATAATTTTCTAAGTGGTCTCAGCAAAGAAAAAAATAACTAGGTTTAAATATTTTAATAATGTGAATTATTTTAAAATATTTTTAAGTCAGCAGAGTGCCTGGGCTGGCCATGATGCCTCACACCTGTAATCCCAGAACTTTGGGAGGCTGAGGCAGGCAGATCACTTAAAGTCGGGAATTCAAGATCAGCCTGGCCAAATGGCATAACATCATCTCTACTAAAAATACAGAAATTAGCCAGGCATGGTGGCGCACACCTATAGTCCCAGTTACTCAGGAAGCTGAGGTGGGAGGATCGCTTAAGCCCAGGTCGAGGCTGCAGTGAGCCCAAATCATGCTGCTGGACTTCAGCCTGGGTGACACAGTAAGACCCTGTGTCAAAAAAAAAAAAAAAAAAAAAAGGAAACCACAAATAACTGGAGGTTTTAGATTGTTGATTGCATTTAAAAACCATTTCACATTAGGTGACAATATTCCGTATATATACAGAAGACTAAAAACATATTAACAGGCCTAGCAGTTCTACTCAAGAGGAATAAAACCACACAAAAACTTGTTCATATATGTTCATAGCAGCATTATTCGGAATAGACAAAAAATGGAAACAACCCAAATGCCCATCAACTGATGAGTGGGCAAACTGTAGCCTATCCACAGGGTGGAATATTATTTATCAGTAAAGAGAAAGGAAAGTACCACAAAAGCTGCAACATAAACAAACCTTAAAAACGTCATCCTCAGTGAAAAAAGCCAGTCATAAAGCACTATAAACTGTAGGATTCTATTTATATGAAATACTCAGAATGGCAAATCTACAGAAACAGAAAGTAGACCCGAGGTTTCTAGCAGCTAGGGAAAAGTGAGGATTCAGAGATAATAGCTAGAGGGTGGTGATGGTTGTACAGCTCTGTAAATACACTAAATACCACTGAATTGCACAATTTCAATGGGTACATTATTCGGAATGTGAATTATATTGCAATAAAGATTTTACAAAATAAAAAATGTATTATCAGGTAAAGATTTTCTACTGTTGTCACCGTTAATCTTAACCTCATAAATCCTAATCCTGCGCCAGCGCTGCCAGAAACAGAAAGAATCTACGCCATCCCAGCCATGCATCTGTGGGGGCACATTCAAGGAAAGTCTCCTAGTTGTCACCCACATGGCAACTCTAACCAGGGATGGCCAAAAGATGTCCCTGACGGACAGTCACAAGGTGGCAGCTCATCTGAAGGGCCCCCAACTGATACCAGGACTTCTTCACCTAAGCTCCTCAATTCAAGATACTTCAGAGTGGCCCAGCAGTGCAGATTTTCTTTATTTTTATTTTTATTTATTTCTGTGTGTGTGTGTGTGTGTTTTATTTTATTTTATTATACTTTATATTCTAGGGTACATGTGCACAACGTGCAGGTTTGTTACATATGTATACATGTGCCATGTTGGTGTGCTGCACCCATTAACTCATCATTTACATTAGGTATATCTCCTAATGCCCTCCCCTTCCCCCACCCCACAGCAGGCCCCAGTGTGTGATGTTCCCCTTCCTGTGTCCAAGTGTTCTCATTGTTCATTTCCCACCTAGGAGTGAGAACATGCAGTGTTTGGTTTTCTGTTCTTGCCATAGTTTGCTGAGAATGATGGTTTCCAGCTGCATCCATGTCTCTTTAAAGGACATGAACTCATCCTTTTTATGGCTGTATAGTATTCCATGGTGTATATGTGCCACATTTTCTTAATCCCATCTGTCATTGATGGACACTTGGGTTGGTTCCAAGTCTTTGCTATTGTGAATAGTGCCGCAATAAACATACGTGTGCATGTGTCTTTATAGCAGCATGATTTAAAATCCTTTGGGTATATACCCAGTAATGGGATGGCTGGGTCATATGGTATTTCTAGTTCTAGATCCTTGAGGAATTGCCACACTGTCTTCCCCAATGGTTGAACTAGTTTACAGTCCCACCAACAGTATAAAAGTGTTCCTATTTCTCCACATCCTCTCCAGCACCTATTGTTTCCTGACTTTTTAATGATCGCCATTCTAACTAGTGTGAGATGGTATCTCATTGTGGTTTTGATTTGCATTTCTCTGATGGCTAGTGATGATGAGCCTTTTTTCATGTGTCTGTTGGCTACATAAATGTCTTCTTTTGAGAAGCATCTGTTCATATCCTTTGCCCACTTTTTGATGGGGTTGTTTGTTTTTTTCTTGTAAATTTGTTTGAGTTCTTTGTAGGTTCTGGATATTAGCCCTTCGTCAGATGAGTAGATTGAAAAAATTTTCTCCCATTCTGTAGGTTGCCTCTTCACACTGATGGTAGTTTCTTTTGCTGTGCAGAAGCTCCTTAGTTTAATTAGATCCCATTTGTCAATTTTGGCTTTTGTTGCCGTTGCTTTAAATGTTTTAGACATGAAGTCCTTGCCCATGCCTATGTCCTGAATGGTATTGCCTAGGTTTTCTTCTAGGGTTTTTATGGTTTTAGGTCTAACATTTAAGTCTTTAATCCATCTTGAATTAATTTTTGCATAAGGTGCAAGGAAGGGATCCAGTTTCACCTTCCTACTTACGGCTAGCCAGTTTTCACAGCACCATTTATTAAATAGGGAATCTTTTCCCCATTTCTTGTTTTTGTCAGGTTTGTCAAAGATCAGATAGTTGTAGATGTGTGGTATTATTTCTGAGGGCTCTGTTCTGTTCCATTGGTCTATATCTCTGTTTTGGTACCAGTACCATGCTGTTTTGGTTACTGTAGCCTTGTAGTATAGTTTGAAGTCAGGTAGATGGCATTGAATCTATAAATTACCTTGGGCAGTATGGCCATTTTCACGATATTGATTCTTCCTATCCACGAACATGGAATGTTCTTCCATTTGTTTGTGTCCTCCATTATTTCATTGAGCAGTGGTTTGTAGTTCTCCTTGAAGAGGTCTTTCACATCCCTTGTAAGTTGGATTCCTAGGTATTTTATTCTCTTTGAAGCAATTGTGAAACGGAGTTCATTCATCATTTGGCTTTCTGTTTTTCTGTTATTGGTGTATAAGAATGCTTGTGATTTTTGCACGTTGATTTTGTATCCTGAGACTTTGCTGAAGTTTCTTATCAGCTTAAGGAGATTTTGGGCTGAGATGATGGGGCTTTCTAAATATACAATCATGTCATCTGCAAACAGGGACAATTTGACTTCCTCTTTTCCTAATTGAATACCCTTTATTTCTTCCTCCTGCCTGATTGCCCTGGCCAGAACTTCCAACACTATGTTGAATAGGAGTGGTGAGATAGGGCATCCCTTTCTTGTGCCAGTTTTCAAGGGGAATGCTTCCAGTTTTTGCCCATTCAGTATGATATTGGCTGTGGGTTTGTCATAAATAGCTCTTATTATTTTGATATGTTTCATCAATACCTAATTTATTGAGAGTTTTTGTCAGGAAGGGCTGTTGAATTTTGTCAAAGGCCTTTTCTGCATCTGTTGAAATAATCATGCGGTTTTTGTCTTTGGCTCTGTTTATATGCTGGATTATGTTTATTGATTTGCATATGTTGAACCAGCCTTGCATCCCAGGGATGAAGCCCACTTGATCATGATTGATAAGATTTTGATGTGCTACTGGATTTGGTTTGCCAGTATTTTATTGAGGATTTTTGCATCGATGTTCATCAGGGATATTGGTCTAAAATTCTCTTTTTTTGTTGTGTCTCTGCCAGGTTTTGGTATCAGGATGATGTTGGCCTCATAAAATGAGTTAGGGAGTATTCCCTCTTTTTCTATTGATTGGAATAGTTTCAGAAGGAATGGTACCAACTCCTGTTTGTACCTCTGCTAGAATTCGGCTGTGAATCCGTCTGGTCCTGGACTTTTTTTTGGTTGGTAGGCTATTAATTATTGCCTTAATGTCAGAGCCTGTTATGGGTCTATTCAGGGATTCAACTTCTTCCTGGTTTAGTCTTGGGAGACTGTATGTGTCGAGGAATCTATCCATTTCTTCTAGGTTTTCTAGTTTATTTCCATAGAGGTGTTTATAGTATTCTCTAATGGTAGTTTGTATTTCTGTGGGATCGATGGTGATATCCCCTACATCATTTTTTATTGTGTCTATTTGATTCTTGTCTCTTTCATTCTTTATTAGTCTTGCTAGCGGTCTATCAATTTTGTTGATCTTTTCAAAAACCAGCTCCTGGATTCATTGATTTTTTTGAAGGGTTTTTTGTGTCTGTATCTCCTTCAGTTCTGCTCTGATCTTAGTTATTTCTTGCCTTCTGCTAGCTTTTGAATGTGTTTGCTCTTGCTTCTCTAGTTCTTTTAATTGTGATGTTAGGGTGTCAATTTTAGATCTTTCCCGCTTTCTCCTGTGGGCATTTAGTGCTATAAATTTCCCTCTACACACTGCTTTAAATGTGTCCCAGAGATTCTGGTATGTTGTATCTTTGTTCTCGTTGGTTTCAAAGAACATCTTTATTTCTGCCTTCATTTCATTATGTACCCAGTAGTCATTCAGGAGCAGGTTGTTCAGTTTCCATGTAGTTGAGCAGTTTTGATTGAGTTTCTTAGTCCTGAGTTCTAGTTTGATTGCACTGTGGTCTGAGAGACAGTTTGTTATAATTTCTGTTCTTTTACATTTGCTGAGGAGTGCTTAGCTTCCAACTATGTAGTCAATTTTGGAATAAGTGTGATATGGTGCTGAGAAGAATGTATATTCTGTTGATTTGGGGTGGAGAGTTCTGTAGATGTCTATTAGGTCCACTTGGTGCAGGGTTGAGTTCAATTCCTGGATATCCTTGTTAATTTTCTGTCTCCTTGATCTGTCTAATGTTGTCAGTGGGGTGTTAAAGTCTCCCACTATTATTGTATGGGAGTCTAAGTCTCTTTGTAAGTCTCTAAGGACTTGCTTTATGAATCTGGGTGCTCCTGTATTGGGTGCATATATATTTAGGATAGTTAGCTCTTCTTGTTGAATTGATCGCCTTTACCATTACGTAATGGCCTTCTTTGTCTCTTTTGATCTTTGTTGGCTTAAAGTCTGTTTTATCAGAGACTAGGATTGCAACCCCTGACTTTTTTTGTTTTCCATTTGCTTGGTAGATCTTCCTCCATCCCTTTATTTTGAGCCTATGTGTGTCTCTGCACATGAGAGGGGTCTTCTGAATGCAGTACACTGATGGGTCTTGACTCTTTATCCAATTTGCCAGTCTGTGTCTTTTAATTGGAACATTTAGCCCATTTACATTTAAGGTTAATATCATTATGTGTGAACTTGATCCTGTCATTATGATGTTACCTGGTGATTTTGCTCATTAGTTCATGCAGTTTTTTCCTAGCATCAATGGTCTTTACATTTTGGCATGTTTTTGCAGTGGCTGGTACCTGTTGTTCCTTTCCATATTTAGTGCTTCCTTCAGGACCTCTTGTAAGGCAGGCCTGGTGGTGACAAAATCTCTCAGCATTTGCTTGTCTGTAAAGGATTTTATTTCTCCTTCACTTATGAAACTTAGTTTGGTTGGATATGAAATTCTGGGTTGAAAATTCTTTTCTTTAAGAATGTTGAATATTGGCCCCCACTCTCTTCTGGCTTGTAGAGTTTCTGCCGAGAGATCTGCTGTTAGTCTGATGGGCTTCCCTTTGTGGGTAACCCGACCTTTCTCTCTGGCTGCCCTTAACCTTTTTTCCTTCATTTCAACTTTAGTGCATCTGACAATTATGTGTCTTGGAGTTGCTCTTCTCGAGGTGTATCTTTGTGGCGTTCTCTGTATTTCCTGAATTTGAGTGTTGGCCTGCCTTGCTAGGTTGGGGAAGTTCTCCTGAATAGTATCCTGCAGAGTGTTTTCCAGCTTGGTTCCATTCTCCCCGTCACTTTTAGGCACACCAATCAGACGTAGATTTGGTCTTTTCATATAATCCCATATTTCTTGGAGGCTTTGTTCATTTCTTTTTACTCTTTTTTCTCTAAACTTCTCTTCTTGCTTCATTTCATTCATTTGATCCTCAGTCACTGATACCCTTTCTTCCAGTTGATCGAGTCAGTTAATGAAGCTTGTGTATTTGTCATGTAGTTCTCGTGTCATGGTTTTCATCTCTAGCAGGTCGTTTAAGGACTTCTCTACATTGGTTATTCTAGTTAGCCATTCGTCAAATGTTTTTTCAAGGTTTTTAGCTTCTTTGTGCTGGGTTCGTAATTCCTCCTTTAGCTTGGAGAAGTTTGATTGTCTGAAGCCTTCTTCTCTCAACTCGCCAATGTCATTCTCTGTCCAGCTTTGTTCCGTTACTGGCAAGGAGCTGCATTCCTTTGGAGGGGGAGAGGTACCCTGATTTTTAGAATTTTCAGCTTTTCTGCAATACTTTTTCCCCCATCTTTGTGTTTTTATCTACCTCTGGTCTTTGATGATGGTGATGTACAAATGGGGTTTTGGTGTGGATGTCCTTTCTGTTTGTTAGTTTTCCTTCTAACAGTCAGGACCCTCAGCTGCAGGTCTGTTGGAGTTTGCTCAAGGTCCACTCCAGACCCTGTTTGCCTGGGTATCAGCAGTGGAGGCTATAGAAGAGTGAATATTGCTGAACAGCAAATGTTGCTGTCTGATCATTCCTCTGGAAGCTTCATCTCAGAGGTGTGCCCGGCCGTGTGAGGTGTGAGGTGTCAGTCTGTCCCTAGTGGAGGGTGTCTCCCAGTTAGGCTACTCGGGGGTCAGGGACCCACTTGAGCAGGCAGTCTGTCCATTCTCAGATCTCAAACTCTGTGCTGGGAGAACCACTGCTGTCTTCAATGCTGTCAGACAGGGACATTTACATCTACAGAGGTTTCTGCTGCCTTTTGTTTGGCTGTGCCCTGTCCCCAGAGGTGGAGTCTGCAGAGGCAGGCAGGCCTCCTTGAGCTGCGGTAGAATCCACCCAGTTCGAGCTTCCTGGCCACTTTGTTTACCTACTTAAGCATCAGCAATGGTGGGCGCCCCTCCCCCAGCCTCATTGCCACCTTGCAGTTAGATCTCAGACTGCTGTGCTAGCAATGAGGGAGGCTCCGTGGATGTGAGACCCTCCGAGCCAGGTGCTGGATGTAATCTGGTGTGCTGTTTACTAAGACCCTTGGTAAGGTGCAGTATTAGGGTGGGAGTGACCCGATTTTCCAGGTGCTATGTGTCACAGTTTCCCATGGCTAGGAAAGGGAATACCCTTCCCCCTTGCGCTTACCGGGTGAGGCAATGCCTCACCCTGCTTCGGCTCTTGCTTGTTGGGCTGCACTCACTGTCCTGCACCCACTGTCCGACACACCCCAATGAGATGAACCCTGTACCTCAGTTAGAAATGCAGAAATCACCCATCTTCTGTGTCGCTCACACTGGGAGCTGGAGGCTGCAGCTGTTCCTATTCAGCCATCTTGTGCAGTTCAAGGAGCTGGTTTTTTTAAAAGATTAACAAAATGGATAGACTACTAGCAAGATTAATAAAGAAGAAAAGAGAGAAGAATCAAATAGACACAATAAAAAGTGATGAAGGGGATATCACCACCGATCCCACAGAAATACAAACTACCATCAGAGAATACTATGAACACCTCTATGCAAATAAACTAAAAAATCTAAAAGATATGGATAAATTCCTGGACACTTACACCCTCCCAAGACTAAACCAGGAAGAAGTTGAATCCCTGAATAGGCCAATAACAAGTTCTGAAATTGAGGCAGTAATTAATACCCTCCACCCAAAAAAAGTCCAGGACCAGATGGATTCACAGGCAAGTTCTGCCAGAGGTACAAAGTGGAGCTGGTGCAATTCCTTCTGAAACTATTCCAAATGATACAAAAAGGGGGACTCCTCCATAACTCATTTTATGATGCCAGCATCATCCTGATACCAAAACCTGGCAGAGAGACAGACACACAGAAAAAAGAAAATTTTAATCCAATGTCCCTGATGAACATCGATGCGAAAATCCTCAAGAAAATACTGGCAAACCAAATCCAGCAGCACATCAAAATGCTTGTCCACCACAATTAAGTCGGCCTCATTGCTGGGATGCAAAGCTGGTTCAACATACACAAATTAATAAACGTAACCCATCACATGAACAGAACCAATGACAAAAAAACACGATTATCTCAATAGATGCAGAAAAGGCCTTCGACAAAATTCAACAGCCCTTTATGCTAAAAACTCTCAATAAACTAGGTATTGATGGGACATATCTCAAAATAATAAGAGCTATTTATGACAAACCCACAGCCAATATCATACTGAATGGGCAAAAGCTGGAAGCATTCCGTTTGAAAATGGCACAAGACAAGGATGCCCTCTCTCATCACTCCTCTGCAGATCATTCTTTTAAGGCTTATTCATTGGAGAACATTTCCCTAGTTCTCCTTTTACACGTCAGAGGTTGTCTCTGACAATAGGAGTCTAAGCAACTAGTAGAATAGCAGACCACCACAAGTTCCGTTTTCTTTTTTCTTGAAAGTGTTAATTTCTCATGGTTGAATTTCTTTTAGACCATGTCAGGTTACTATTAGCCCCTCTGGCTGTTCCAATTTGAACAACTAGTTAATGTTAAAAAAATTATAATGAAATGAAAATGTATTTAAGATCTGGTGCTTTCTGTACATCATCCATCAGAAAGATTGAAAGCTGATTTGTTGGGCTATCAGTTTCCCACTGTGAAGCCCCTTGTCTTTTAAACTAACTGGTGTCTAGGTGGCCATTTTACTCTATGCTTATAGCCAACTTTCATTAATCATTATAAAAGAAAGCAAGAACTAACTTCAGTCTTTCGCTCTTATTAAGTTATCAAGTGACAGTCTTATTAAAAACAAAGTATACCTGGCAGTAACTTATGGTGGGATGGTAAACAAAAGTTGGGACTTACATTCTTGTCTGATTCTGAAGACCAAGAGAACACAACTCCATTAAAAGCATCCCAGAAGCAAATGGATTATTTAAAACTAAAGCTAAATCCTTGTTGGCTTTTTTGGTCCTGGACTTGAGTTATCTCTTCATTTTTCTGGATTTAAGACAAAACCAAATTGGGAATTCAGTGTCTCGAGAATCTTTTGTCCCCTAGATCTGTCCAGATGTGAGAATATTCTACTCATATTTGAATACCTCATTTATTTTCCTGTAGGTCCAACTGGCCCTCCAGGAGATCCTGGACGCAATGGACTCCCTGGCTTTGATGGTGCAGGAGGGCGCAAAGGAGACCCAGGTCTGCCAGGACAGCCAGGTAAGACAAGTAAAACATGCTGTTGGTGGAGGGAAAGTCTTTGAGTTTGGGAGACCTCTGGACATAGGGCCTCCACTTAGAGCTGTGAGATCTTCCCTTGATGTTAGCATAGCTGACTGGTGAATATGGAACTGGGGAAAATAGCAAAGCACATAATAAGGAGATTTGTCACTATAAGAGAAGCATACGAGGTTACTTCTATTTGTGTTTAGAGCAGTGGAAAACTCAGTTCTTTCTCACGATGAGAATTTTCCAGGCACTCACTGTACTTACTTGTTCAGCAAATTTTCAATATGTTGATTTAAATCCCTTGCTTGAAATTATTGTGAATATTTCCACATCTGAAAATATCACAGCAGGCTGTAATTTCTTTCATAAAGAGCAGCAAATATAAACGAACAGTTTAAATGATTGCCATAGACCTTTAAGAGTCATGGTGACGTTTCATGTTGAGATGATAAATTGATATTAGGAGCGTTAATAGCTGCTCCTGATAATACTGAGTCTGATATCTATTAGATTTTCAATCTGTACTCAATCTACTTCCAAAAAGAATTTGAGTCAACTTGAAATAAAACATACACTAATGTTAAGATTTCTAAAATAGAAATAGAGGATCATACATTATATAGATCAGTAATATATGTTAACAACTCTAGATTATATAAATATAACTCTAAATAAACATAAAGAGTTTGTATTTCAAATATCAGTGGCAGCAAGGCAGAGTGGTAATACCTATAGCCTTCCTAGAGTCAATGCCCTGCCATTTCATTAATGCTATGTTTCTAGGGAAATAACGAGTTAGTGTCGTCTTCATCACAAGAGTTTCTGTGAAGTTTCCCTAAAATGAAAATTTATACACACACTGTCCAAAGGCCTGTGTATACAGAAAATTATTAAATGAACTCAAACCAAGAGGCTAAATCAAGAAGGGAAGTCAGTGGTAGATTGAAAATGGGCATTTTGAAAATACTTCTTTAGAATGCCCTGCCTGTTCTCTACACAAAAATGTATGCCTGAGAATAATTTCCCCAGACAGATTCAAAGGAAAATGTTTTTCAGCAATGAATCTGGTAGATTGATGGCAACCACACCCTTCCTTTCTCATTGATGAACAAAACAGCAGGCTGAAAATTGGTCATGGAGTTCAGATTCTTTTAGTACAACGAGAGACTAAATAACATACAGACTCTCCAAATAAGCATATTTTATTTGTCTCCTAGCCCATGATATCTGACAATGCCTTTATAGACACTCTATAAATATCAACTAAGTTAACTAGTCAAATGAGGTAATAATGTTTTGTCAATAACCGTAAGAGTGGATCAGAGCTTACTTAATCTTGTATACTGATGGTTTCGTGGAAATAGGTACTCGTGGTTTGGATGGTCCCCCCGGGCCAGATGGATTGCAAGGTCCCCCAGGTCCCCCTGGAACCTCCTCTATTGCACATGGATTTCTTATTACACGCCACAGCCAGACAACGGATGCACCACAATGCCCGCAGGGAACACTTCAGATCTATGAAGGCTTTTCTCTCCTGTATGTACAAGGAAATAAAAGAGCCCATGGTCAAGACTTGGGTGAGATAATCAATATTTAATTTCCTACTGTGCATTTTGTTTTTGTTTCAGAAATCCTGTTGGGTTCTAGAGTAGCCTTGGCCAAAGTGCCTCTCTCTATTCTTTTGGGGCTTCCGAACTGAAAACCATGCCAAAGGCAACTGAATATATTCACCATGATTTTTAAATAAATAATATTTAACCTTAAACTAAAAGCATTAATTAGCTCTTATGAGTGCAATTCTTGGCCTAAAGCAAATCATTTCACAAAGGCCACATTTACTTTTAGTTAGATTAGCTATTAATGAAACAGTTTCACTGGGCTCTTTGCAGTATAGCAGCTGCTTGAGTGTGCAGTGTTTATAATTCATGGGAGATAGTTACCTCATCTTTGAAACTGGTCTTTATCAAGTTCATAAGTTCTGAAGAGAATCTTGGTTCATAGATCAAAGAAAGTAAGGTCATTGCTTTATTATGCTAGTTTGTAGTTCCTAAAATAAGTACCTTAGCTTTATAAAGTATTACTGGAGTCATTTAAAGCTATATAAAGTATGACATTTCTGTACAAAATCCATTTCATTTAAAGTGCTCCCATGTATCTTTTCTATACTGGGGTGGACAGCAAAGTTGATGGGATGACACTGGACTGAATCACTCTCAAGGACTTTTCCATCCCCATGAATTCTTTTCCTGGAATTTTGACTTTGGATGTTGAAGTCCCATTGTCTTACCTGGGGCTCCGTGGTGTTTTTTTGTTTTTTTTTGTTTTTTGAGACGGAGTCTCCCTCTATCATCCAGGCTGGTGTGCAATGGTGCGGTCTCGGCTCACTGCAACCTCTGCCTCTCAGGTTCAAGCAATTCTTCTGCCTCAGCCTCCCGAGTAGCTGGGATTACAGGCGCCCGCCAGCATGCCTGGCTAATTTTTGTATTTTTAGTAGAGACGGGGTTTCACCATGTTGGCCAGGCTGGTCTTGAACTGCTGACCTCGTGATCTGCCCACGTCTGCCTCCTAAAGTGTTGGAATTACAGGCGTGAGCCACCACTCCCAGCAGGGCTGCCTATTTTAAGACTGACTATCCCCTTTGCCTTCATAAAGACTTTTAAGAAGATAGTCTGGGCTCCCAGTTTCTGGAATCTCTATGATGAGAAGCTTCCTGAGGTCTCATTGGCTGGGCCATTCATTCTGTGGAAACGGTTCTGCAGCAACAGAGACCCCGGAGGTCAGCTTTACTCCCTACTTTTAGAAGGCATATGGCCACACCTGCCAGCCAGTTCTGGCCCACCAGAGTAAGGATATTCACTTACATGTAAGTCAGTGGTCATAGGTCATTTTATGAAACCAAATAATGTAAGGGTTTGCCCAATAGCTTTCTTCTCCGTCTTCTTTTTTTTCCACTTATATTTCCTTTTTCTCTTTTTCAACTTTCCTTTGTTCTTTTCTTTCTCTTTTTCACTTGGTTACATATTTTTAAATTTTATAACTGACAAATCTTCATTAAATTAGTAATTAAATTATCTTTCCATAATTTAATTGAATAATAAATATCTAAATAATTAATTTAATATCTTCAGGTAATTTTCTCTAGTCTTTCTCCTATAAAATTCTTCTTTTTTGTTCAATCTCTCTACACTGTCAGACTTATAATCAAACTTTAAACTTCACATCCCTAACCTACCAGGTCAACAGAGGAACCATTAGAAGTTTTGAGCACTACGAAATTAAAAAATGTAATGCAAAGAGAAGATAGAATCTGCTATCAGCATGTAATTATAACTTTTCGGAATCCATGTATTTGCTCGAATAAGAACAGTCAGATTTAGAGTCTATAAATAGACCGTGACTCTGGTAGTTTAGGCCTCAGACACAGGGAAGGCCATGACAGAGCCTAAGATCCTAGGAATGGTCCTGGATTGCAGAGGCTTTGCTGGGGCTCACACAAGGATCACATTGGAGGTATCTTGATGACTAAGCAAAGATAGAGGCAGCTGTAACTTTGATGTTAAAGAAACAATTACCTCCTGATCGAATAAATGCAGTCTGTGTTGAATTAGTGGAAGGATTATACAATGTAAGAAAGAGGACGGAGAAGATGGATTAAATACTAAAGCTTTTCTGTCTGGGAGAAAAATAAAACATACTGAGAACCATTAGTCTATTAAAGTCTTATAACTGTAGGGTATAGAGGGCATTGGGAGTATATGGGATCACTCTCTCTTCAAAAATTTGGAGACTATATCCCAGAATTCTGAATCATTGTGGGCAGCCACAGGTGCAACCAGATACTCCAGATACTTCCATCATTATGGGCCTTCCTTTTATTTACCTTTCTTTTCCTTATAAGACCGGGTATTTTCAGCTCTGTCCCAAATTAGGCAGTAGAATAGTTTTCTTTTTAAATTACTTTATAATGTACAAAGCATTTTCATGTCCATTGTCTAATTTAATTTACACAACTATGATTAAGAAAAATGTATAGAAATATTCTGCTTTTTCATTTTACACACAAAGAGACTGGCTAACAGGTTAAATAACTTACTGAAACCTTATACAGTTAGAAAGTGATGGAGGTAAGACTTGAATCCCACACCTGCCAATTCTAAATTCATTTCTTTTTAAATTTTCCCCTGTTGTTCACTCTTACAGGACTGTGAGTCAGTCAGGTTTTTCTTAACCAGTTTTTTAAATGCATAAATTTGACTAAATCAATGATTTTCAACCTAGGGAATTTTCTGAAGACTCCTAGTCCTATGCCAAATCTATTGTATAAAAATTCCAAATAATTCTGACAGTACAGGTTTGAGATCTATTAGTCTTTTGTCAGTCATCTTCAGTCTGAGATAAGCATACCCCTTTGAATATATGAAGAATTTCCAAGATGCACGGAGGCATAATTTTTTAAAAATCAAATTTCAACTCCTTGACTTTTATATGTATTTTCTCCTAAAGTCAATCTGACTTTAGCAGATGTGCTTTGGGCAATCTCCTTTCCCATATCTCCTTTCACTGTCATGCCTTCTCCACTTTGTAAGAGTCATACTCTTGCACATTGCCTTGAAGTATGAAAACCTCTGACAGACAAATTCAAAGGGATAATTCAAAATAACAGTTTTGCTAAAGATACAATTACTGTTAAATCCAGCAATCCCATTACTGGATATTTACCCAAAAGAAAATAATATATCAAAGGGATAGTTGTACTCACATGTTTATTGTAGCACTATTCACAATAGCAAAGATATGGAATCAACCTAAGTATCCAGCAAAGGATGAATGGATAAAGAAGATGTGGTGTATATACACAATGGAATATTATTCAGCCATATAAAAAAATGAAATCATGTCATTTGCAGCAACATGGTTGGAAGTAGAACTCATTATCTTAAGTGAAATAAGCCAGGCACAAAAAGACAAGTATCACATGTTCTCACTTATATGTGGGAGCTAAAAATTTGAACACATGGAGGCAGAGAATGGAAAGACAGATAGCAGAGACTGGGAAGGGTAAGTGTGGGGAAGGGGGAGGATGAAGAGAAGTGGGTTAAGGGATACAAACATACAGTAAGATAGAAGGAATTAATTCCATATTTGATAGCAGAAGAGGATGACTATACTTAAAAAAATATATTGTACATGCGTGATGTATACCCTAAATACCCTGACTTGATCACTGTGCATTATATACATACAAAAAATGTTCATGTACCCCATTATTTTGCATAAATAAAAAATTAATAGTTTTGTTAATGTCTCCATTAACTCAAGCTCTGTAATTCACTTTTAATCCATCTTACTAAGAAATACGTTTCTAATAAAAGTTTATTGTAATAATTATATAAAAATTTATAATATATATATTTTTATCAGTTATGAATTAATAATAATAACAATGACAGGTCAAAATAAAACGTTTAACATGTAAAGTCTTATAGTCACAAAAAGTTTTAAAAAAGTATTCAATTTTAATTTTTGAGAAATATGATAGCATGATCAATAAAAAACTTTCAAAAATAAAAATATGTTACATTAGGATAAAACTGTGTGAGAAAAGTGGAAGGGAAATATAATTTTTAAATGTAGAAGGAGCAGTGTATAATTTCCAACTGTTAAAGACAAGTTTATATATTTTCTATAATGGTAAATGTTAGATCTCAAATCATTATATTGGATGCATTTAAAAGAGTGATATAAAAGTTTGTTCTTAGATATCAATATTCACAAAACACCATAAATGAAAGCTGGCAAGGTAGAAATGTGGTTTGCAAATTCCCAGTCCCTACTATTTCAAAGTGGAATACAGAAGAGTGGGTGTGGAGCTGAGAGACAATAGCTAATATCTTAATACTGGCACAGTATCAATTTAAACTTATGATGAAATTTAGATGTCAAAACTTTAGATATTTAACTTTCAAAAGTGTAAGTGCATTTTTCATCATTCTTTTGTGAGTAAATGAGAAAAGAAAGGCTTGATCACAAGTAAAAATAACCTCTCTTGTCCTACTAGCTCTGAATTTCAAAGATTAGTTTCTTTCTTTTTTTGGTTTGCTTTCCCCTCACATCTTTCCTTCCTATCTTATTTTTTTCCTTTTTACGTATTCTTCAAACCTGTCTGCGGTGGCTCTGCACACTGGCCAGTATTACTATTGTCCCTAGGCCTAAGGAGATTGCAAATTCACACAAGATACACACTGAGGATGTCTTAGAAGAAGAGAGGGCAGCCTGGAGCACGAAATATTGATAATATATCGTAAGGACTCAGTATGTGTCCTTCACTTGCACACAATGAATTACTAAATATTCTGCATAAGACACCATTGTTTATAAGATGCATCACTAGTTTAAAAACAGCATTGGGAAATAATATAATGAGCTACCACAATAAATATTAGCATACATTATAAAACACATCCTAATTTTATAAATGTTAAAATATGAGTAAATCTTAGATTTAAGAAATATAGTATATTTATTACCTATGAAAAGCTGGCAAGTTTCCTCGAAAGGCTGTCTGCTATTGTTTTAGAAGAAACTAAAGTATCATCATCATGCAGTCCTTTATTGTTTTCTCTCCAAATCTTTCTAGGGACGGCTGGCAGCTGCCTTCGTCGCTTTAGTACCATGCCTTTCATGTTCTGCAACATCAATAATGTTTGCAACTTCGCTTCAAGAAATGACTATTCTTACTGGCTCTCTACCCCAGAGCCCATGCCAGTGAGCATGCAACCCCTAAAGGGCCAGAGCATCCAGCCATTCATTAGTCGGTAAGGTATTGATTTAGCTGTGACTTTTACCAATCCCCAGTTAATTAGCTAGTCATATTTGAGTCCAAAGCTAACAATCTGATGATATTCCTCCTAGGTTAGGTAGAACAGAGGTACCTCTTACTATTCAATTATTTAATTTGACTCATATTTATTGGTGGTCTGCTTTTGACCAGGCCCCCATGATAGACATAGTGTAATAGCCAGATAACTGACAGTGTAGTACTTATTTATTACATAAATTTTTCTAATATATATCAGATTAGGGCTAAGTTCTACAATAAATATAATAAAAATGTTATGAAAGCATAGGGAAAGAGATGTTTAATTTCAAATGGAGAAATCTGGGATGACCATATGGAAAAAGTATGTCTTGAACTGATCAGTCCTTGAATGACTAGACGGACTTGAGGCACAGGCAGTTATAAAGGGGAGATATATACTAGGCAGATAAAATGACAATAGGTAATAAAGTAATGTATCTAGGGTGTAGTATGTAAAGGTTATGTTGGGAGAAAAGATTGCAAAGTTAGCTTGGGCCCAGATGGTAGAAGGCCTTCTGTACCAAATTGTAGTTTGAAGTTTACTTGATATGTAACAAGGAGCCCCGAAATATTTTAGAGCTACACTTCAGATTAGATTATAGTGCCATCAATGTGTAACATGGATTACAGAAGGGATAGTCTTGAGGTAGAGAGAACAGTTGGATTGAATGGTATTGCTATAGCCCTGATGTGAGTAAATTGGAACTCACAGTAGGGTACATGTGTCATGTTATTAGGCTAGATAGGATTTGACAGTTGATAGCTATGGGAAGAAGATGGTAGCTGAGATTTGGAGCATGAGTAACTAAGAGAATACCATTAATAGAGTTTTGCCATTTTGAAACCTAGTTTAACTCAGTCTCCCAGGAGTATTGGTTATTGCCATTTTTATTCTGATCATGACCCAGGATTTCAGTAACCATAAAGGATGAATTGCTGGAAAGTCTGCTTCCTTTGATAGTAAATATAAAGATTAAAGCTGGTTCAGCCTTAGTAGCAAATTCATGGTGCCCTTTTTAATACATTTTCCTGAATCCTTTGGGAATTTGGGAGTGTGTGAGTGTGTGTGTGTGTAATTTTGTCAGTCCCAACTCTTGGGAGTAAAACCTTGTCTAAATGTATTACTTATTTTGTTAGGTAAACTGCAAAACTGGCCTCAGTAATATGTCAAGAGGTCCACTCATGTTTTTCATTAAAGATATGGAAGGCTCAGCTATATTCATTCTGTTGCTATTTTACTTGATTTTGTAGATTTCAGCCACATCTCCAAGTGCCTGGGTACCTGCCCAGCATTCTGGATATGTTGTACTTCTCCATACATAGTCAAATGTTTAATAAATGTCCTTTGGACCAAGAATAATGGGTAGAGATTGAGAAAGTGTCCGTTTCTTATATTTTCGAGTCTTTCTGACATTGTTCTTACCACAGTTTCAGCATTACTAAATGTCTCCCCTCCAATTGAGCACTTTGACAACAAGTAGTATGTGCAATACAGCAAGCCAAACTCTTATGGCAATTAAGGCATTGACTATAGGAAGTATGAATAGAAATTTAGGGCAGAATGGAATATCAAAAGGCCATTGCACTGGTTCTGCAGTTTTTTGACAAAAGTTTACAGTTTATTATGTATATTGGGAGACAATACTTAGCAAATGCAATCCTCAAAGTGCATTTCTTCACCTTTTGTGATCATTGAAAGACACATTAATTGGCTTCCATACCAGGAAGGCTTCCAATGAAGCAGGACGGCTACTTTTCACGTGCTCACTCTGTAGATTATGTTCCTTTTCCTTTTCCTTTACCAGATGTGCAGTATGTGAAGCTCCAGCTGTGGTGATCGCAGTTCACAGTCAGACGATCCAGATTCCCCGTTGTCCTCAGGGATGGGATTCTCTGTGGATTGGTTATTCCTTCATGATGGTATTTTACACTCTTCCTTACATTTGTCATAATAGCTGACTGTCCGTTCCATCTACATTTCTTCCCAGTATGAGGAATCCCTGTCATTTGCATAACAAGAAGTTTAAACTTCAAACAGCTTCTATCCAAGCACTCTGTTCCCCCTCACACATTTTTTGTAACATATTTTCATAATCTGCTTATTACTTTTTTTGACTACCCTTGGTGTGGATACTATTGTCTTACCTCTGGGCCTGTTCGTTCACTGGATTTGAATCTGGCCAAGCCCAGCACACATCTTTGGATATTCACTAAGCTATTATGGCAGATGGGTATTGCGGCACATTTTTCCTTGTCTTTTATAGCATACAAGTGCAGGGGCAGAAGGCTCAGGTCAAGCCCTAGCCTCTCCTGGTTCCTGCTTGGAAGAGTTTCGTTCAGCTCCCTTCATCGAATGTCATGGGAGGGGTACCTGTAACTACTATGCCAACTCCTACAGCTTTTGGCTGGCAACTGTAGATGTGTCAGACATGTTCAGGTAAAGTGCTTATAGCTTTAATTCAGGTCCAAAGCTTCCTTCAGAGATGCTAGGGAAGAAAGAGACAATTTATGGGTGGTTTATTCTCAACAAATGTTAGGAATGTATTGGATTGTGTACTTTGTTCTTGCTTGTTATTCTCATATACATGACTCAGGTCAGAAAAACAGACTTGATTAATATTAGGTGAGTTTGGTTTGCGATACCTTAGTAGCAATCCTTCCATAATGAAACAGAGATAAAGAAAGGTTATGTGACCTTCCTAATAAGTCAGCAGCTGTTCAACTAGATTGAGGCCACCCCAGGAAATGAAGTTACAGTCTATCTTCTCCCTCTCAGTTCAGTGGTCTCCTTTCCCAGGATATTTTAAAGATTCTGATTTAATGAGCAAGACATACATAATATATGTACCTCAGGATACTTCAATCTATTGATTTTTTTCCGTTTAAATTTATTTTTCTGTGTTGCTTTTGAATTATCACTACTTGATATTTTTCTTATGGTCCTTGTTATCTATTCATCATCAGTTGCCCAGATTTCCCTCATCCTGTGAATATTAGAAAAATGTATGAGAGAAAGAGAAAAAAATAGAAAATAAGAAGGAGACACAAATATACAAAGATAATAGTGTTGGGGAGAATAGTTACAAAATATCTGTGACCACTAATGGTTCTTAAACCATACTAGTCACTGCATTAGATCATATTGCTGAAAAGTAAACCATTAAGTCACCAAGAGAGCTACTTAACACAAAGAGAATGTTTAGTTATAAATTTGAACCAATAACAGAATTGAAATACCAGAAAATATGGATCTGATTGTCTTATTTCTTATTTCCCAGTAAACCTCAGTCAGAAACGCTGAAAGCAGGAGACTTGAGGACACGAATTAGCCGATGTCAAGTGTGCATGAAGAGGACATAACATTTTGAAGAATTCCTTGTGTGTTTTAAAGTGTGATATATATATATACATATATATATATAAAAATATATAAAATTCCTAGGATGCAATGTCTCATTGTCCCCAACTTTACTACTGCTGCCGTCAATGGTGCTACTACATATGACCAAGATAACATGCTGACTAGTAACCATGAAGATTCAGATGTACCTCAGCAATGCACCAGAGCAAGGTCTCTATTATTTTTCTACTAAAGAAATAAGAAAGTGAATTTACTTTTTGGGTCCAGAATGATTTTCTCCAAGAATTATAAGATGAAAATTATATATTTTGCTCAGTTACTAAAATGATACATTAAAAATTCAGTTAAGAGAAGAGTTACACTGAGTAAAATAAAAGACTGCAGTTTGTAGGAAGAATTATTTTTCATGGTGCTACTAATCCTGCTGTATCCCAGGTTTTTAATATAAAGGTGTTAAGCCTATTTTGCTTTGTAAGTAAAGGATGTGTATATTGTGAACAGCCTTTTAGCTCAAAATGTTGAGTCATTTACATATGACATAGCATGAATCACCTTTTACAGAAAATGTAGGAAACCTTAGAATACAGACAGCAATATTTTATATTCATGTTTATCGAAGTGAGAGAATTTATATTCCTACATCAAGTTACTACTGAGAGTAAATTTATTTTGAGTTTTATCCCCTAAGTTCTGTTTTGATTTTTTTAAAAAACAAACCATTTTAGTCACTTTAATCAGAATTTTAAATGTTCATGTTACATACCAAATTATAATATCTAATGGAGGAATTTGTCTTTTGCTATATTCTCCAAGATTATCTCTTAAGACCATATGCCCCCTGTTTTAATGTTTCTTACATCTTGTTTTTACTCATTTCTGACTGGACAAAGTTCTTCCAAACAATTCTGAGAAACAAAGCACACACATAGAATTAACAATTCTCTTCCCTGTGCTGCTTATGTAAGAATCTTCCTGTGGTCTCTGCTTGTACAAAACTGGGAAACAACACTTGGTTAGTCTCTTTTAAGTTACAAAAAGCCAATTGATGTTTCTTATTCTTTTTAAATTTTAAATACTTTATTATAAATATTCACAGGATACCTTATTTCCCTAGCTGTCGTCTTCTCACTTAATGTTTTTTAAATCCACCAATATAAATTTAATTAAAGATATATGTTGTAAGGATGGTCTGTTGTGTATCTCTTCAGCCTGTGTGGAAAAAACCCCTGCTCATTTACAGATAGATTACCAATCTGCACGTCAACAAGTCATCTTTTCCCAGGGAATCGGTTTCTCCATGCTTTGATCACTCTGATAGTAGATAGAAAACGTATAGTAATGTAAACTTTTTCCAATGAAGAAAACTACCTATTGGAAGATATTTCTGAGATAATAAATTTCTTGACAACATTGTGTTAATGGCTGAGAAAGGAAACAACTGGCTTCTATTTGGGGAAGAATTCATTAATAATGTTTCAAGCAGGTTAGTGAGCTAATATTCCTAATGATTAAGAATGAACATGCATAGTTCTCTAAAATAGTCAAGGACTTGTTAAAAATAAGATATTAAAAACTTCCATAAAAAATTTATGTTACAGCTAAAAGACAAAACAACCAAAACAATTTTGAGTATTCTAAATCCTAATATGAACCTATGCAAAATCTAAAGCTTAGAATCTCTAGTGGTAAAACTTAGGATCCAAATAATGAGAACTGTCTAATAATGTTGTTGATTCTGGATAGCCAATTGCAAATTTTAGCTTTATTTTTTCATCTAGTCCCCTGCGTAAAGTCAGTAATGAGTAATTGTAAGTGAAAACACCATATCACTGCCCCACAGATTTTTCTACATGGTGTACACTCAAAGGTGCTCCTTCTGTTACAGTTGCAAACACAAATTCCAAAGATTTTGCCTTTTGTAGCTTTCCCTCTCATTTATAGCTGGTTGAAAGCCTTGGCCCAAACAGAATCTCCTTTTTGTTTGTTTGTTTGTTTTGTTTTGTTTTGAGTAGCTGGAGCTACAGGTGCATACCACCACGCCTGGCTAATTTTGTGTAGTTTTAGTAGAGACAGGGTTTCACCATGTTGCCCAGGCTGGTCTTGAACTCCTGAGCTCAAGCGATCTGCCTGCTTTGACCTCCCAGAGTGCTGAGATTACAGGCGTGAGCCACCACACCCATCCCAGAACCTCCTAATTTTTAAATTGTTGCATGTGCAGCTAGTCTAGATGTTTCTGAAATCCCCTAACTATTCCTAGCCCTGCTTTGTTGTTTGAAGTACACAAATTCATTCCAGGACATTAATATTGTTAACCCTCCCTTGCCAGGGATTATTCAAAGATTAATCTACCTGCTCTACTAGTTACCTATGGTGACTTTTTGGGTTTTGTTTTGTTTTTGTTTTTGTTTTTTAGGTTTTTTTTTTTTTTTTAATCATCTGTGAAAATTCCAGAAGTACTATGGTGAGTTTTACAGTCATACACAATTAATGGTTTTCTCACATTGGCAGGAAATGAATGAACTATTCTGCTTAATCAGATAGTTTGACTACCAAATAGTTATGTGTACCAAATGTGCTTTTACCAGTTAATGAATCTTTCGTGATTCAGATGTTACTTAAGGACCAAATCCTAGTCTTTTATAGCTCTGTGTGTGTGTGTGTGTGTGTGTGTGCGCTCCCACACGGATGTGCACATGTATCTTTCGAAAAGTTGAGGTCTACATGAATAACTTACTATACACACACACACGTATACGTGTATAAACACACACAGACACACACACGTTTAAGAAAGTAGACATTCCAATTATTTTTATAGCTTATTGGCCTGATCTATGCCATGGTGTCATACTCATTGCTTCCAAAGGAGGTTGTATTGGACACCTTGTGATTGTATGATGTTTTTTCCTACCCAGCCAAATTTGAAGAACACTTTTTCATTCTTGTAGTGGCAATGAGGTTCTTTGCCTCAATGTCATGCCAAGCCATCAAACCCTTATTCAGAAGTTAATCACAAGAGGGCGCTGTTGCTTATAAAAATGAATCAGTATGTGTAATGATTTGTTTGAGCTCAATGGTGGTGGTGGGGTTGTCCAAAGTCCTGTTTCTAGATCCCCTGTTTTAAGTTTCATGATTCTTTCAGCCTCATAAAAACCATTAGCAAATATTTTAAGAGGTGGCCTACTTTCCCAATGTCTGCATCCAAAATGAAGAGAACAGCTTTGCTGTCAAAGATTCTCTCTCTCTCTCTTTTTTTTTTTTAGACGGAGTTTCGCTCTTGTTCCCCGGGCTGGAATGCAATGGCGCGATCTCGGCTCACTGCAGCCTCCGCCTCCCGGGTTCAGCGATTCTCCTGCCTCAGCCTCCCGAGTAGCTGGGATTACAGGCGCCCGCCACCACACTCGGCTAATTTTGTATTTTTAGTACAGACGGGTTTCTCCATGTTAGTCAGATTCTCTTCTTAAGAGCCTGATTAACCGTTGGTTCTGGTAGCACTTCCCATGCCTCTCAACACAGAAGCAAGGAGCAATCACTTTTGTTTGACCGGAACTTCAATTGGTTCCCTTGGCAGAGAAACTCAGTTTTCAGGCTGGACTATACAACACCTTCATCCCCAGGCAGCTCCAAAATACATGGAATAATATTTTAAAATCATATGTCATTTCCATTTTAGAGCAGTGGTTTTCAGAGTATATTCAGGGAGCTTGGAAAGTTTGTTTGGTGGAAATACTCCTAAGTTGGAATTGAATCCAGAGAGGCCTGTTTCCTGAGTTCCACATCAACAAATATTGATTGGATGCTTGTTAGCTTAGGACACCATGACAGATAGCAATCCAAAAGGAACTCAACCAGGAAAATAAGCAGTGACCGTAATATAGTAAATCCTCACCTCACGTGGTCAATATATTTTTAGAAGCTGTGACTTTAAAGGAAACAATGTCCAACATTATTCAGTTATAATGTTGATGAGGAAAAAAAAAATTGATTTGTTATATGTCGTTTAGCTTTAAAGTCGAAGTTTCCAAGAACCTATGGACGTTAAGTGAGGACGTACTGTATGTACACTGGAGAAGAGGTATGCTAGTCTGTCTTTGACTATCAAATCTTACTAACTCTACACCTATCAGATAATGGGGGTTTTCGCAAGAGTAGCTGTCTGGAGGAAGCTGGCTCACCAACTTATTCCTCAAAACATGGGCTAAAATCACATTTACGTAATCTTAATTATTTATTTCTCTATTAGTGGACTGCATACCCAACACCTGACCCTGCAGGATAACAAATTGCTTACATCATACCAATTTATGCCAAATATCTCTGCTTCCCCCTCCACCATCACATTTCATCCTGCTTTCTGCCCCAGAGGGTTCCTGAGCCCTCTAGCTTCTGGTTGGTTTCAACCAATTGGAAGTCCCCGCAGAATACCAGAGAAGGGGAGAAGAGTTGGGTTAGGGTATTTATTTTCATGGCTCCTTCTCTATGAGGTCACCTCAGGTTGGCTTGTCACTCTTAATTGAATGTCCCTACTCCTCATGACTTGCTATTCCTAATTATCTTCCTTTCTGGTTCCAGTAACCCCTTCTTATGTTTTTAGGTCTAGGTGTGATGGGTACGGTGACAAGTCTGCTGTTGCTGTGCTGCTAGACTTGGATTCCTGAACAACCATTTGTGATTCCCCCTCCACACCATCTATATATTTCTAATTAAATGCTCCTTAGGTTATCCTAATTTAAGTGTGTTGTACTTTTGCTGTTGATACTCCAATGAATACTCAACACTTCTAATTTTCAAAATCTAGAGAAAGTGCTTTATTTCCATATGTGACAAAATGAGGGTGAATTGATAAAACCGACATGCATGATTAAGCATGCATCTTTGACTTTGAACTAAGGGATGGGCCAGCAGAAATATGACTTAACACCACTTAATCTAAGACCTAGTTTATGAAGAGTTATTGGAAGCTGTGTTCCAGGGTACTTATGGTGAAATGAGGCAAAATATGTTCCTTATGATTCTAAATTATTTATCTTTTTCCAAATAGTGTCCCACTGGATCTCTAAAGAATGCACTTTTATTTCCCCCAGGTAGTCATTTGTCTTCCTCTATCTTAACTTCAAATAATTAATTTGTTACCTCATTAGCAGACTAGATTACAAGTACCAATAACTCATCTATGAAAGCTCCAAAAAGAAACTCCTGGTAGTATTACTTCAACCAGAGGAATCTGCTAAGCCAGATATACCTGCTTGCAGTCAGTGAAAAGCCCCAAAGTGTTACTAGCTGAGAAAGGAGTAATTTATTAGTGGTTTTCTAGCCTCAAGAGCATCTGTAAAAGTAAACCTGCAGAAGTTCTTCTGATCTGCTTCCCTTGTATTCAAGGGTACCTGAGTGAATGCTTATACTAGGGATTATGGAAGACAGGTCAGGTTCTAAAGCCAAAGACAGTCTGAGAATACTGTACTTGGTAATTTCAACCAGTCCCACGTCGAACCTACCAAGAAGCCAACATACTTCCTCTTCCTGCAAAATAGTTTTCTGGTTGATTTTCATAGGGGCAGGAAAGTGCTTGCTGTTGCCAGTCTGTCAAAAGCTACAATGGTAACCCCCGATGTCAGATCTTTGTGTCTCTCTGACATAATAATTTGACCTTTGCTTGGGCTCCAAGGAAGGCTACCTCTAACACCTCAGTAGTAATAAGACTAACACCTTATATTTATATAGTTCTTATTAAAATATCATCCTTCACACATTTCATCTGAGTTTCAACAACTCTGATGTACTGAAGCAGTGCAAGGATTAGTCTCCAATATATGGATGCGGAAGCTGAGCCTTGGAATGGTTAACTGACCCCAAAAGTCACAGGACAAGTTACTAAATTCTTTTCACTCAAAATCTAATCATCACTTTTGAGCCATGAAGATGCCCATATCTAAAATCTCATGATCCTGTGTGGTGGATATTCATAGCAATATATATAGGGGTCTCTGCCTCATAAGAAGTGATAGGCTGTGTTTTGGAAGTCTTGGTTCACAGGTAAGGATGAGTGCTTTCCTAGCACCTTTACAGCACCTGAAACCCCTTGGAATTAACCTTTAGACATAAGGGGCTTATAGTGAATCCATTGTACCTCAGGATGCTCTGTCTGGTCTAGGCCTCTATATCTAAAGAAAACTTTATGGGTCTGGCCTGGTGCCCACCTCATGTGAACTTCCTCAGGGCTTTTGAATCCAGATGAGCTCCTGGAAATTTAAATGCCCTGGCCTGCAGCCTCGTCAATGCTATTAGTGTCTAAGGAAGGGCCAATTTTGTAAATCTGAGACCATCCTGCCAGTTTTATCATCTATTATAGACAATGCAGAAAGGACTCCATGGAGGGGAAAATTTCTTTAGCTCCAACAGTAAAGTTCGTTATATTTTGTTTACACTTAATATACATAAACACATAGAAGCAATTTGAGTTGGCTAACTGTAACCTCCATTGGTCATATTTTACGTGCAGTAGTTTCCCTTGTTTGACTCCCTTTAGCAGAAATTTACACTAGGAATCATATGAGCAAACATAAAGTCAGCTGGGCCAAGCGGTATGTGGCTATTTGTCAGATTAGAGAGGCAGGAAAGGTTAAAGACAAGTTAGAGAACTTGTAGGCTAAAATAGGGCCCTGCATAGGTTATTGTAATCAGAAACAAACATGGCTTTGAGGTTACTGGGTTTAAGTATGTTCTTAAGTTGACTATGTACTTTCAGATGTGGCAGTTGTTGCCCACCTTAAGGCCAGCAACAGCACAGAAAACTACTCCCCATGGAGTGTAAAGTGATAACAATCTAAAATCATTTTTACAAACACTTCCTTCTCCTACTCAGAAAGCAGCATTTTCTTTTATTCTCTGAGCAGGCAGAAGCACCCATGGGTGCATGAAAGTGTGCTAGTGCTTTTCTTCTTGCAGCTCTATCTGTTTTTCCTTCACCTATTTTGAAAATTTGCTATTAGGTGCATAAGTATTTATGATTGTTATATCCCCTTGATGAAATGATCTCTTTGCTATTATAATAAATGGTAATATAGAAAAGAAAATGTTAACATTATTTGCTCTGAAAACTACCTTGATAGCAGTATAGCCATCTAGCTTTCCTTGTGTTAGTGTTAACATATTTTTTCATCATTTTACTTTTAACCTAGTTCTGTCTTTCTATTTGAAGTCCATTTCTTGAGGGGCACATAGTTGGTGTTTTCTATTTGCCTCATTTGTAATGTGTTCACTTTTTATGTTTTGTTTTAGATTAATTGAATATTTTTTCTGATTCCATTTTATCTCCTCTGTGGACATTAACAATAACATTTTGTTTGGTTAATTTAGTGGCTGCTTTCCGGTTTATGGCACATATTTTTAACTTATCACAGTCTATATTCAAGTAAAGTAATACCACTTCATGTATGCTATAAGAATGTTACAGTAGTATACTTTCAATTCTCCCCTCTTGATCTTTGCACCACTATTTTCATGTGCTATGTTTATTATGTTATAAATGCCACACTACATTGTTAATATTTTTGTTTAAACAGTATATTCTCTTTTGTATTAGATTTAATTCATATACAATAAAATTCACTCTCTTAAAGGGTACAAGGTAATGGTTTCTAGTATATTCACAAAATTGTTCAACCCTCAATCCTGTCTAATTCCAGAACATTTTCATCACCCTGAAAATAATCCCATGCAATCACACCCCATTTTCCTCATCCCTTCCTCCTTCCAGCCCCACGAAAACACCAGTCTGTTTTCTGTCTCTATAGATTTGTCTTTTCTGGACATTTCATATAAATGGAATCATACAACATATATGACCTTTTGTGTCTGGCTTCTTTAACAAGGATCATCCATGTCATTGCATGTGCTGGTACTTCATTCCTTTATTTTTTAAATTCAAGTGAAATTCAAGTAACTTAAAACTAACCATTTTAAAGCAAACAATTCGAGTGCTATTTAGTACATCCACAGTGTGCAATGTGGTGCAACCACCTCCTTTAGCTACAAAACATTCTCATCACTCCAAAAGAAAACCCCATATCCATTAAGCAGTCACTCCCCAGGCCCCAGTCACTGGTAGCCACTAATCTACTTTCTGTCTCTATCGATTTACCTATTCTGAATGTTTTATATAAATGGAATCTTACAATATGTGACTTTTTGGGGTCTGTTTTTTTTTCATTTAGTATAATGTTTTCAAGGTTCATCCAAGTTATAGCATGTATGAGTACTTCATTCTTTTTTATGTTGCATAATAATCTGTCATATGGTTTTACCACATTTGTTTATCCATTCATCCATTGACAAATATATTGTTTCCACCTTTTGGTGATTTTGAATAGTGCTGCTATGAACATTCATGGACAAATATTTGTTTGAATACCTGTTTTCAAGTCTTTCAGGTATGCCTAGGAGTGAATTTGCTGAGTCATATAGTAATTCTGTTTAACGTCTTGAGGAACTGCCAAACTGTTTTCTACTGGACCAGCACCATTTCACATTCCCAGCAGCTATGCACAAAAGTCCAATTTTTCCACATCTTTACAAAAATGTGTTATTTTTCCATTTTTAATTATTGCCATCCCAGTGAGTGTAAAGTGGTATCTCATTGTGGTGGTTTTTGGTGGTGGTGGTAGTGGTGGTGTTGTTTTTATTTAGACAAGGCTCTGTCACCCAGGTTTGAGGGCAGTGGCAGGATGATACCTCACTGCAGCCATAAAGCCTGGGCTCAAGGAATCCTCCTGCCTCAGCCTCCTGAGTAGCTGGGACTAAAGGCACATGACATCATGCCCGGTTAATTTATTTTTATTTATTTTTTGTAGATATGGGGTGTTGATTTGTTGCCTAGGCTGGTCTCAAATTCCTGGGCTCAAGCTATCCTCCCACTTTGGCCTCCTAAAGTACTGGGATTACAGGCATGGGGCCATTGCACAGGTCTCATTGTGGTTTTGATTTGCATTTCCCTAATGACTAATGATGCTGAGAGTCTTATGTGCTTGTTGGCCATTTGTGTATCTTCTTTAGAGAAATGTTAATTTAAATGCTTTGCCCATTTTCAATTGGGTTATTTGTCTTTTCACTGTTGAGTTGTAAGAGTACTTTATATATTATAGATACCTATCCTTTATCAAATATATGATTTCTGAATATTTTCTCTCATTCTGAGGGTTATCTTTTTACTTTCTTGATGGTGTCTTTTAAAGCACAGGATATTTTAGTTTTGATGAAATATCAAAAATATGTTCCTTTTGTTACTTTTGCTTTTGGTGTCACGTGTAAGAAATCATTGCCTAATCCAAGTGCACAATATTTAACTCCTATGTTTTGGCTCATACATTTAAGTCTTTATATTGAGTTAATTTTTAAACATAGTGTGAAGTAAGAGTCCAAATTTATTATTTTACGTGCAGCTACCCAGTTGTCCCAGCACCATTTGTTGAAAAGACTTTTCTTTCCTCTATTAAATTGTCTTGATACACTTATCAAAAACGGATCCACCACTTTAATAAATAAAGCCACGGAAGTATGGCTTTATTTCTGGATTATCCATGCCATTGATCTATATGTCTGTGTTTATGCCAGTACTACACAGTCTATTTTTTTTTTTTTTAAGATAGAGTCTACCTCTGTCACCCTGGTTGCACTGTAGTGACATGAACATGGCTCACTATAGCCTCTACATACTGGGTACGAGTGATCCTCCTTACTCAGCTTCCTGTGTAGCTGGGACCACAGGTGGTGCCACCATACCTGGCTAAGTTTTTGTAGAGGTGGTATCTCACTTTGTTCCCCATGCCGCTCTCAAACTCCTGGGCTCAAGCAGTTCTCCTGCCCTGGCCTTGCAGAAGGCTGGGATTACAGGCATGAGTCACTGCGCCTGGCCTCACAGTCTTGATTACAGTAACATTGCAGTAAGTTTAGAAATAGTCAAGTGCCAGTGTTTCAACATTGTTCTTTTTCAAGATTGTTTTGGCTATTCAGGCTCCCTTGCAATTCCATATGCATTTAGTCTCAGCTTGTCAATTACTGCCAAAAAATAAAAGAAGAAGACGACAACTGGGATATTAATAGATTACATTGAATCTGTACGTCACTTTGGGGAGTATCGTATTTTAACAGTATTAAGTCTTCTGATCCATGAACACACACTCTTTTTCCATTTATATAGATCTTCCTTAATTTCTTTCAATAATGTTTTATAGTTATTGGTGTACAAGTCTTGCACTTTTAATTTATGCCTAAGTATTTTATTCTTTTGTGTTACTATAAATGGAATTTCTCTCTTAATTTCCTTTTCATATTTTTCATTGCCAGTGTATAGAAATACAATTTTTGCTTTTGGTTGTATATTGATCTTGTATCCTGCAACTTTGCCTAATGCATTTGTTAGCTATAATAGTTTTTTAGTGGATTTCTCAGGATGTCCTATGTATAAAATCATGTCTTCTGCAAATTGACGTAGCTTTCCTTCTTTCTTTCCAATCTTTATGTTTTCTCTTTGTTTTCCTTGTCTAATTGATCAGGCTGGAAACTTCAATACAATATTAAATAGAAGCAATGAGAATAAACATCTTTTTCTTGGCCCCAGTCTAAGGAGGAAGGTTTTAGTCTTTCATCATTAAATATGATGTTAGCAGTAGATTTTCATAGAGACACTTTCTCAGTTTGAGACAGTTCCCTTGTATTCCTAGTCGTTGAGTGTAGTGTTTTTATCATGAAAATGTGTTGGATATTGTCAAATGCTTTTTCTGCACCAACTGAGATCATTGTGTGAGTTTTATCCTTCATTTTATTAACTAGGTATATGACATCGATTGATTTAAATATGTTGAACCAGTTTTGCTTTCCTGGTATAAATCCCACTTGGTCATGGTGTCTATTATTTTTAATATGCTGTTGAATTTGGTTTGCTAGTATTTTGTTGAGTATTTTTACATATTTATTTATAAGGGATATGGCTCTATAGTTTTCTTATAATGTCTGTCCGGCTTTATTGTCATGATATTACTGGTCTCAGAGAGCATAAGTTGGGAAATCCCTTATCTTCAGTTTTAAAAAGAGTTTGAGCAGGATTGGTATTAATTATTTAAATGTTTGTTAAAATTCACCAGTGAAGCTATCTGGTCCTGGACTTTTAATACATTGCTTGATTGGATTTGCTACTATTTTGTGTGTGTGTGTGTGTGTGTGTATCTATGTCCATAAGGGATATTGGTCTGTATTTTCTTTTCTTTTGGTATTCATGTCTAGTTATAGTATCAAGTTTTTGGCCTCTATGAAGTTTTGGCCTCTAGAACTAGTTGGGAAGTTTTATCTCCTTTCCCATCTTTTAGAAACTTTTGTGAAGGGTTGGTGTTAATTCTTCTTTGAACATTTGGTAGAATTCTCCAGTGAAGTTATCTGCCCTGGACTTTTATTTGTTAAATTTTTTTTTTTTTTTTGAGACGGAATCTCGCTCTGTCGCCCAGGCTGAAGTGCAGTGGCCGGATCTCAGCTCACTGCAAGCTCCGCCTCCCGGGTTTATACCATTCTCCTACCACAGCCTCCAGAGTACCTGGGACTACAGGCGCCCGCCACCTCGCCCGGCTAGTTTTTTGTATTTTTTAGTAGAGACGGGGTTTCACCCGGTTAGCCAGGATGGTCTCGATCTCCTGAGCTCATGATCCGCCCGTCTCGGCCTCCCAAAGTGCTAGGATTACAGGCTTGAGCCACCGCACCCGGCCTAAAATTTTTAAATTACCAATTCAATCTCTATTTTTATATCTGTGCAGTTTTCTCATTTTTTTCTGTTGATTTTTATTGCTCATGTCCTTTTAGAAATGTGTCTATTCCATCTAGTGTATCTAATTGGTTTGCATACAATTGTTCATAGTATTGGTTTTCTTGTTTCTGTTTTTGTTGTTTTTTGTTTTTTTGTTTGTTGGTTGGTTTGCAAAGGATCTCATTCTCTAACCCAAGATGGAGTGCAATGCTGAGATTATATCTTACTGCAGCCTAACTCTTGGGCTCAAGTGATCTGCCTGCCTAAGACTCCTGAGTAGCTGGGAGTACAGCTGTGTGCCATCATGCCCAACTAATTTTTATTTTTTTGTGGCGTTGGGCATCTCTCTTTGTTGCCCAGACTGGTCTGGAACTCCTGGCCTCAAGCAATCCTCCCTCCTTGGCCTACCAAAGAGTTGGGATTACAGACTTGAGGCGCTCCACCCAATCCATGATATTATTTTACAGTCATTTTTATTTATCTAATGTCAGTAGTAATGTCCCCTCTTTCATTCCTGAATTTAGTAATTTGAGTCTTCTCTCTATTTTGGCTTGGTCTATCTAGTGAAAGATTAATCAATTTTGTTAATTTTTTAATAGAACCAACTTTTGCATTTTGTTATTTTTCCGTATTGTTTTTCTATTCTTCATTTATTTTCATTCTTCTGCTTGCTTTGGGTTTAGTTTGTTGTTTTTCTAGTTTTTCAAGGTGGAAGGTAGAAGGTTATTGAGTAGGTTATTGATTTAAATATTTCTGCTCATTTACAACTATAAATTCCCCTCTAAACACTGCTTAGCCACACGTTATAATATTTGGTAGGTTGTGGTGTGTTTTCATTCATTTCAAAGTATTTTTAAATTTACCTTGTAATTTCTTCTCTTACTCATTGGTTACATAGAAGTGTGTTAGTTAATTTCCATGTATTTGTTAATATTCCAAATTTCCACCTGCTAATTTCATTCCAGTGTGGTCAGAGAACAAACATTGTATGATTTCTCCTTTAAAATTTATTGAGATATGTTTTATGGATTAACATATGGTGTGTTCTATATAATGTTCCATATGCTCTTTGGAACAATATGTATTCTGTCAGTGTAGAGTATTCTATAGAAGTCTATCGGATCTGGTTGATTTATAGTGTTGCTCAGGTCTTCTACTTTCTTGTTAATCTTCTGCCTACTTGTTCTGTCCATTGCTGAAAGTGGGGTATTCCAGTCTCCAGCTATAATTGTTGAATTGTCTGTTTATCACTTCAATTTGGTCAGATTCTGCTTCATGCATTTTGGGACTCTGATCTTAGGGGTGTGTGTGTGTATATATATATACACACACATATATGTATAAAATATATTATTATGTGTGTATATATTATATATATACATATATATGTTATATCTTCTTTATGGATTCATTCTTTTATCTTTGTAAAACCCTTTTTATCTCTGGTAGCCATTTTTGTCTGAAAAGACTATTTGTTTGATATTAATATAGCCACTTCAGCTCTCTTTTGGTTACTGTTTTCATATCTTTTTGTCATCCCTTTACTTTCAATGTATTTGTGTCTTTGAATTTTTTTTTTTTTTTTTTTTTTGAGACAGAGTCTCACTCTGTCACTCAGGCTGGAGTGCAGTGGAGCGATTCTCAGCTCACTACACCTCCACTTCCTGGGTTCAAGCGATTCTCCTGCCTCAGCCTCCGGAGTAGCTGGGACTACAGGCGCCACTATGCCCGATTAATTTTTGTATTTTGTAGAGACGGGGTTTCACCATGTTGGCCAGGCTTGTCTCAAGCTCCTGACCTCAGGTGATCCGCTCACCTGGTCTCTCAAAGTGCTGAGATAACAAGAGTGAGTCACCGCGCCCGGCCTGTTTCTTTGATTCTTAATTGTTTGACTTCTAGGCAGCATACACTTGAATCATGTTTTTTATGTCTGTTCTTCCGATCTCTGCCTTTGAGTGGATTGTTTATTCACATTTAATGCAGTTACTGATAATGTGGGATTTATGGCTGCCATTTGTTTTGTGTATATGCCATGTCTTTTTGTTCCTTTATTTCTCCATCATGTCCTTTTGTGTTAAATAGCATTTTCATTCCCTTCTCATTTATTTTACTATATTTTTGGTGTAATTTTCTTATTGTTTGTCCTATGGATTACAATTAACATCTTAAATTATAACAATCCAGCAACTTAATTTCATAGTAAAAATAAATTTTACTCCTAAACGGCTCCATTATTTCTCCCCTCCTTTGTTCTGTTACTGTCATATAATTGCATCTTTACATATGGTATGCCCATCAACACAGATTTATAATTATTGCTTTATGTAGCTGCACTTTACATCAGGAGTAGAAAAGAGTTATAAACAAAAACTGTATTTATACTGTCTTTTATATGTACCTGTACAGTTACATGTGCTTTTTATTTCTTCATGTGTGTTTAAGTTACTGTCTAGTGACCTTTCATTTCTACCTGAAGAATTCCTTTTAGTACTTCTTGTAGGACAATCCACTAGTGTTGAATTCTCTTAGTGATTACTTATCTTGTGATCTTTTAATTTCTCCTTCATTTTTGAAGAATAGATGCACTGGAATAGAACACTTGAATGACATTCTTTATTTTATTTTCTTTTTTTTTTTTTTTGAAACGGAATCTCACTCTGTCGCCCAGGCTAGAGTGTGGTGGTGTGATCTCGGCTCACTGCAAGCTCAACCTCCCAGGTTCAGGCCATTCTCCTGCCTCAGCCTCCTGAGTAGCTGGGACTACAGGCACCCGCAACCACGCCTGGCCAATTTTTTTGTATTTTTAGTAGAGATGGGGTTTCACCGTGTTCGCCAGGATGGTCTCGATCTCCTGACCTCGTGATCTGCCCGCCTCAGCCTCCCAAAGTGCTGGGATTGCAAGTGTGAGCCACTGCGCCCGGCCGACAGTCTTTATTTTCTTTCAGTACTTTGAGTATGTTATCCCAATTCCTTCTGAACTGCAGTTTCTGAGCTGGGCATATTATGAAGCATCTCTTGTACATGATGAGTCACTTTTGTCTTACTGTTTCAAGATTCTTTGTCTTTGACTAATTTCTTTTTATTTTTAAAACTTTTCTATTGCGGTAAAATACATGTAACACAAAATTGATCATCGTAACCATTGTTAAGTGTAGAGTTTAGTGGTATTAAATATATTCAGAATGTTGTGCAACCATCACCAAATCCATCTACATAACTGTTTTATCTTACAAAACAAATTCTATACCCATTAAACAGTAACTCTCCATTTTCTCCTTCTTCCAGCCCCTAGCAGCCACCATTCTACTTTCTTTCTGTATGATTTTGACTACTTTAAGTACCTCGTAAATGGCATCATGCAGTATTTGTGGTTTTGTGACTGGTTTATTTCACTTAGCCTAATGTCCTCAAGGTTCATCAATGTTGCAGCATACTTCAAAATGTTCTTCCTTTTTACGGCTGAATAATATTCAATTGTATGTATATTCCACATTTGCTTATCCATTCATCTGTTGATGAACACTTGGGTTCTTTCAGTGTTTTAAGTATTCTGAATAATATTCCTATTAACATGGCTGTCCAAATACCTCTTTGAGAACCTGCTATGAATTCTATTGGGTATATAACAAGACATGAAATTGCTGAATCTTACAGTAATTCTGCTTTTATATGTTTGAGGAAACACTATACTGTTTTCCACAGTGGCTGTACCATTTTGCATTCACATCAATAGTATGCAAGGGTTCCAACCTCTCTACGTCATCACCAACACTTATTATTTTCTGATTCTCTTCATAGTTACCATCCTAAGAGATGTGAGGTGGTATCTCACTGCGATTTTGACTTACATTTGCCTAATGATTAGCGATGTTGAGACTCTTTTTAAGTGCTTATTAGCCATTTGTATATCTTTAGAGAAATGGTCTTTTTTACTTTTGACGTTTAATTATAACGTATCTCGCTAAGGTTGTCTTTGAGTTATTCCTACTTGGAGTTGAGCTTCTTGGATGTATATATTAATGTAGTCCATCAAATTTGGGTAGATTTTGGCTATTATTTCTTCAAAAGTTCTTTCTGCCCCTGTATATTCTCTTTCCTTCTGGTACTTCCATTATATGTATGTTTGTATGCTTGATGGTGCCCCATATTTCTCAGAGGCTCTGCTCACTTTAAAAAAATTATTTTACATTTCTGTTTATCAGACTAGATAATCTCATTGGACCTATCTTGAAAGGTGCTGATTCCTTTTTTTGCCAGTTCAAATCTATTGTTGAGCACATCTAGTACATTTTTTATTTCAGTACTTTTCAACTCCAGAATTTCTGCTTAGTTCTTTTTATAATTTCTCTCTGTATCGATCCTTCCCAAACTTTTCTTTAGTCCTGTAAACATGGTCTCCTTTTGTTCTTTGAATATATTTGAAATAGTCAATTCAAAAGTCTTTGTCTAGTAAGTCTAAGGTCAAAGCTTCCTCAAGAACACTTTCTATTGATTGCTCCTTTTCCTGTGTGTCAGCCATAGTTCCTTTTTTTTTTTTTATGTCTCATACTTTTTGTTGACACTTGGACATCTAAAATATAATCTGGCAACTTTGGAAATCGGATTCCACCACTACACCCAACTCCCAGAGTTTGTTGTTGTTGCTATTTTTTATTGTCCAACTCCCTCCTCCCCCAACCCTCCACTACCCTTCCCAGCCTCTGATAACCCTCATTCTAGTCATTCTACTCTCTATGTCCATGAGTTGAATTGTTTTGATTTTCAGATTCCACAAATAAGTGAAAACATGCTATGTTAATCTTTCTGTCCCTGGCTTGTTTCACTTAATGATTGCTAGTTCCATCCATGTTGTTGCAAATGACTGGATCTCATTCTTTTTATGACTGAATAGTACTCCATTGTGTATATGTACCACATTTTCTTTATCCATTCATCTGTTGATGGACACTTAGGTTGCTTCCAAATCTTAGCTATCGTAAACAGTGCTGCAACAAACAGGAGTGCAGAAATCTATTCCATATACTGATTTCCTTTCTTTTGGGTATATACCCAGCAGTGCATATTTGCTGAATCTTATGGTAGCTCAATTTATAGTTTTTTGAGAAAATTCGAAACTGTTATAGTGGTTGTACTAATTTACATTTCCAACAACAGTATACACGGTTTCTCTGTTCACATCTTCACCAGCATTTGACATTTCTTATGGAGCAGTCTGCTGGTAATGAATTCCTTCAGCTATTATAAGTCTTAAAAAATCTTCTTTTTTGCCTTCAATTATGAAAGTTCTTTTCACTGGATATAGATTTCTAATACATAGTTTTTTAATCCTGTCAGTACTTTAAATATGTTCTTCCAACATCTTCTTATGTGCATACTTTCTGGTGAGAAAGTTGTCCTATTTATCTTTCTTCCTTTCTACATTACATAATCATGCTGTGTCTTAGTGTAATTTTCTTCATATTTCTTGTACTTGGTATGCATTAAGGCTCTTGGATATATGGATTTATGCTTTCACTTAATTTGGAAAATTTTCACCTACTATTTCTCAAAACAGTTTTCTGCCCTTTTTCCCTTTGCTGTACAGACTGTATTTATGTATATCAAGACACTTAAAGTTGTTCCATATCTCACTGATGCTTTGTTGATTATTTTTCACTTGTATTTTTCTCTTTGTGTTTCATGTTGAATTTTCTATATTGCTGTGACTTCACGTAGATGAACTTTTTTCTTCTGCAGTATATAATTTGCCATTAATCCCATTCAGTATATATTTTAATCTCAGAAATTGTAGTCTTTGTCTCTAGTAGTTCTATTTGTTTCATTTACATATATGTATCTTCTCAGTCTCAACTTTTAATATATGGAATATGGTTATAGTGACTGTTCTAGTGACCTTGTCTATTAACTCCATCCTCTGTCATTTCTGGATAGGTTTACACATATTTTTCTCTCTAATATGGGCCATAATTTTCTGTTTCTTTGCATGTCTAGTAATTTTTTCATTTAAAACTGGACATTGTGATCTTATCTTGCTGAATGCTGTGTATTTTTTAACCTTTTTATTTATTTATTTATTTTTTGAGACAGGGTTTTGCTCTTATTGCCCAGGCTGGAGTGCGACGGTGCCATCTCGGCTCACTGCAACCTCCGCCTCCCGGGTTCAAGTGATTCTCCTGCCTCAGCCTCCCTATTAGCTGGGATTACAGCCATATGCCATCACACCCTGCTAATTTTTGTATTTTTAGTAGAGACGGGGTTTCACCCTATTGGCTAGGCTGGTCTTGAACTCCTGACCTCAGGTCATCCACCCACCTAGGCCTCCCAAAGTGCTGGGATTACAGGCATGAGCCATCATGCCCTGCCTGTATTTTTTAAAATCTTAAAAATACTTTTAGCTTTGTTCTGAAACAGTTAAATTACTTGGAAACTGTTTGTTCCTTTCAATTCTTACTGGTAATATTTTTTAGGTAAGTCCGGCCCCATTACTGGGGCAAGATCTTTCTGTCTTTTTGCGTAACATTCCATGAATCCTGAATTTTGCTATTCTGGCTAGTGGGAATATGTCCTATTGCTGAGCACATGTGAATGTCAACCACTGTTACCTCTACTTCTTTCAGTTTGTTCTTTCTTTGGCCTCAGATAATTTCATTGTAGGAGTGAGATGATCAGTATTCTGATGAATACTCAAGGAGGACCCTCCCTCTGCAGATCTCTGGAGTTTCTCTCTCTCTCTCCCCCCCCACCCTCCGTGTGTGTGTGTGTGTGTGTGTGTGAATCTCCTTATTCCTTATCCCATGAATTATAGCCACCTTCATCTTGGATGCTGAGCTCCACCTCTTCAATTTAGGAAGTCTACTTGGGTTCCCCCACTCTGACCCATGGCCTAAAATCGCTCTCAAATCAGTAAGGCAGGCAATTGTAGGCTTCACCAAGTTTGTTCCTCATCTCTTAAGGATCCCTGTTTTTTATTGCCTGATTCCAGTGTCTTTAAAACAAAAACAAAAACCAAACCCTTGTTTCATATTTTGGGTGTTTTGGGGATTGTTCAGGTGGGATGGTAAAACTCATCTATCTTGGCCAGAAGCAGAAGTCTTCCTAAAGTTTTTTAGTCCTCATTATTTCCAATGCCTTGGTGCCAGGGCAGGGTATATATTCACTACAACAGCAGGTCAAAATTATTCAAGAAGATTTTGTTTACTATGTGGCATGTGGGCTTTCAGTGTAGGGTTATCTGGTGTGTCTCTTGTGATATGAATATTTGTATTAAGATGGCCTAATCTTTTGTCTCAGTTGTGTCTCAGTTTTCTCTCAATTGGAATTTCAGTTAACGTGTGTTTCTCTAATTCTAGCAGGATGGGGTTTTACTTTTCCTATCACAAGTGAGGAAAGTGGAAAATGGTTTTAAAGTCTTGGAATTCACAGAAAGAAGTCCTGTGAACACCATGTGAAATTAAGCCATTCTTGTTGAGGGAAGGGAGTATAATAACAGGGAGGGAGAGGAGACAATATTCCTTTTAAATCCTATATGGCAAACTTTCAGTTTCCATGACTACTATGAGTCAGAAAACTGTAGTTTAAGAAGAAATCTTTCCAATCATTCCATCCCATTCCGCTACAAGACCTTTTATTAAGACTTTAAAAGCTAGGAAAGATGATTAAAATAACTTCTCCAAGGGAGAGAAGTAAATGAACAGAGATGTAGTTGAAGACTAATAGGGATTGATCTATACTACATCTAAGATTCCTTGCAATTCCAAACCCAATTCCAGAATACCCACTCTATACAGAGTCAACTTTCAGTTTCTAAAGTGTTATGGAGTCAAACTAGACCGTTTAAAGACTAAATGTTGACCGAGTGTCATTGTCACACATCCACAAAAAGACATGGTAGTCTTTCAAAACATTTTTTTCAAGTATCTATATCACACATGAGTTTTATCTACTGTAATTAAAGTAATATATTTAGCTATAATTCTAAGGACTAAGCACCACCACCAATATCTCCTGTGTTCCTGGAATGAACATAATCTTAATATAAACAGGGGAAAAACAGAATGAAAACAAGGTTAGAAAGATAGTCCCTAGCTGCTTGTGAGAAAGTTAAAACAACTATAACAAAAGTCTGAGCATGGATATATTTTAAACGGCCTACATACTTTTAATTCCCTGAAAATAATGCAGAAAATCTAAAAATGTTGAAAACCTTCTTGGGGATTGCAAGTGTGGAAATACAGAATGAATTGCAAACTTTACATTTTTTTCTGTACATATTTAAGAATCTGTTTCCATTTCAATATTTCCTTGCTCTTTTTGTTATTGAAATGCTAATTCAGATGATTGCCAGTGAAATAGAAGATCCTATAATGGATATTCTGAGATTGAAAAGTGAAGGAGGGTATTGCTTCAGTTCAATTCTATGGACCCAAACATTCAACATTAAGTAAAATCAGTGGTCTCCTCCTAAATTCTCAGGACTTTATTTTAAATAAGCTTTCCCCATTTACATAGCATGGCACTGATGTTGCTGACAAATTCCAATGTAGCATGCAACAGTGGTTCCTAATTGCTTTAGCATTTATCATGCACAAGAGACAGGAGGGAAGTTGTCTCATTTTGTACAGCTCAGTTGCATTTCTTATCTCTGAAGTACATTTAAGCAGCAAACTGGGATTTAAGGTAGCTGCCTGAAAACCAGCATCCATTAACATGTATATCTTGGGGGGAAAATGAATTGGGTGTTCTAAAGCAGAGTACAGTTCCATCTCATTCTGTGCATTAATTTTACATAATTTCTCTTTTGCACATTTATAAATTAAGGACCATAATCCTCCTTACCCATACAAATTCTCATGCTCACGTTTTCCAGGTTGTGCCTTTTGTCTGCTTTGTTTTCAAAACATTCATTTTATTTTTCCTTTTCTGCCCACACTATGCAGATGTAAGTTTTCAAAAAATTATGAAAAAGCATTTTGGTGTACTTCCAAGATACCCTTTGGGCTCAATTAGCACCTGGTAATATTCTTCCAAGCAGTCATGGGAGGTGCTTAACTACTGTGCAATTAGGCATCTTTTACCTGACAAGTCTTCTGAACAGGTTTTATGTTACAAAGAAATAGTACCCCTTCACATTCTACAGCAAACATTTGGTTACCATATATGAGTCTAGGAGAGTGGGGGAGCTCAAGTTCTGCTTATGCACTCTTGAATGTAATCCTTCCTGCCAGTGAGTTCTGATGATTTGTCTAAGCAGCCACAGACTACGGCTACTGTTCCAGGAATTCAAATCCCATTAAGATGTAAACCCCCAAAGGGGTATACAAAATCAGATGGACTGAGAAGCACAGGTGTGCCTATTTGTCTTTGAGGGGCTGTTTGGATGAATAAAGTATATTTGGACTATGCCCTGACAAATATAGATTGCCCCCTTGGAGGATTAAAGTTTATGTATATATACATATGTATATATGGGTATGTAAATATACACTGATCCTAAAACGGTCGCTGCTGTAGATCGTTTCTAACAGTTTCTAATAATAAAGGCAGTCTAATTACACCTTCCTATTGTGACATAGATATTGTTTTACAAAATACCCCCTAGGTGCATCAAGTGAAGTCAAGCTTTACAATAAACTATTGTCTGTATATAGACAATCCATGTACCTTGTAGATTTTGCACACCATTTGTGACTTGCTTTCCTATCCTGTGGCCCATGTGATCCCACAGATGCCGTCTTTGGACAGGCACTGGTCTCTAAGTCTTACTCTTACTGCCCTTCTGCATGGCAAGGGTGATTTGGTAAAGAAAGAATCAGGGGTAGGGGCCAATTATTTTTCTAAAGTTCTTTTAAACTTTTGGTTTCTAATAAGGCAGGCATTATAATTTGCTAATAAATTATTGATATTCAATCCATCTTTTCTTCTATATTCCATCAGTGCAAGCATACTTTCTTGTCTGTGACGAGTTTATTTTCCATGTACTCACAGTTGCCTTCCGAGTGGTTAAAAATAAGAAAATGAAAAGGGAGTCATTTAAAGGGCAAGAGTAAGTGTCAAGGGAAGGAGACAGAAAAAAAAAAAAAAAAGTAAATGATCACCTCAACCTCCTTGAGTAGTTGCTTCAATAAAGGATTCACTCATTATCCAAGGTCTGCATGAAAATTTAGGTAAGTCATTTTATAAATTGTTCTACACTAGTATCACCTCCACATTTGAAAAATCAAGAGTTGACTTTACTGACTCTATTGAAAAGCCTCATGTTTCTAGGCAAAGTACCTTTAACCCAAACCCTAAAATACCCCATTTGTTTCATTCTGAAAAATGCAGTCAATCCTACTACAAAGCAGGAAAATATATTTATAATAAAGTAGAGACAATAGTAATAAAAATGAATCTCCACAGGAATAATGTACATGAACACATTTATTGTGAGTAGCTCTATGGAAAGGCAAGTCAGATATATATAGATATACATATATATATAAACACTATACACAGTTGCAAAGTCATCTCCCAAAACCGCAAACGAGATGTTTACAAAGAAAAGAAAGTACAAGAGTATTTACAAAGGAAGACAAAGCCAAAGCAACTCAAAACATATCTGTGAAGCAGAAATAGCAGATGTAATTAGCTGGTGGAACTGTAAAGTTTCAGTTTTTAACGACCAAGTGACTATGCCTGATACCAAATTAAATGTAGAGGTCACAAAAAAAAAAAAAAAAAAATTCCATCATCGTTTTTTCTTAACAGCAGCATGAACTGATAGCTGGAAGGTAAGTGATATGTTGGTAAACATATTCCTTAAAGATTCTTCCAGCATAATACTGAATAAATTAATTGTCTGTAAACTAATAAATAATGACAAAAAGATCGCATTTGTTATGCAGTACCTGTGACTATGTGTACCTGTTACTATTTGTATAACACATACTACTGTGTATGAGGTTTCTCATTCATTTATTCAGCAACTGTTACATCTGTGCTGTACCCTCTTTACCCTGTCTGCTGGCAGCTTCTGAACCTAATATGCAAATAAAGTGATATAGCATTTTCCCCCAAGTAATCTTTTTTCCCACAATTCTGAACAATTATTACTTAACTTACTTGAAAATAAAATGGTGACAGAAGGCTTGAAAAAAGGCTGCCTAAAGAGCACGTTGTTATCATAATGAACAAAAGCCACACTGCGTTATTTGATTAGGTTGGAAAAAGAGAAGAGTCTGAAGGAACTGAAGAAGTTGATGCCCTAGCAGTGACCAGTAACTGGAACAATGACAGATCTCGTAGCCACATCCTCTCCTCAGCACAATTTACAAGGGGAAAAAAGAGCCCACCATCCCTTTGGTTGGTAGGCAAGGAAAAACATAAGTCAGCTCGATTCTTTGGAAAAGTTAGTTTAGCAACATGTACTATATAAGCTTGCTTGAAGATAGAAGTACACATTCAAAGACATCAAAACCAAGTAGTGAAAAACTTTAGATAAATATTACACTACTTCCAAGTTGCACATTAAATGCGAAGCAAATTTCATTTTAACAGTTTACACACAACAGGTACATCTACAATCACATGTACACAGGTACACAAAGGTGTACATACACACGAATACGCACACACACTAGTGCTCACACACACACAGACACTCAAACACTCACACCCATCTGTGATATGATGAGGTTTGCCAATGATGGTACAGCAAGCCAAGATTTGTGTGCCACCACGAAACAAAGCTCTAAGCAAGCTTCAAGACCTTTGTACCTATTCTTGTGGTCACCACCTTGTTAGTGTCATGTTCTCAAAGGTCCAGGTTCCTAAAATCTTAATTCAGTTTACATCAGAGGCAAGCAAAAATAGAACGGGGAGGAGCTTGCTCTGATTTTTTTTTTAATTTGGTACATCTTATATTGGCTCAATATCCAGAAGGAAACAAGGCCTTATAAGAGGTTCCTTTTGGCTTAAGTTTTCATCAGAATATTGATTGATAAGTAAACACTAATTTCTTGAATATGGGAAACTGATCTCTTTATAGTAGCCATGGGCATAGGAGGGAGAGTGTGCATTGGGGAAAATGGAGAAATAATAAGAAAAAGTAGAATAGACGTTGAAAGTGGGGAGAGGCCCAGAGAAGCAGGGAGGGGCCTTGGGAAGAGACTTTTGAAGAGCCTTGCTTCTTTTAGGAGGTAAATGTAGGTTTCACAATAAATGAAAAATAGTAGGTTTGGAAATACTCAGTCGATTTTCAGGCAGAACATCATAGTGTTGTATGTGAACAAATAGACAGCTGTTTCTCAGTTCTGCCTTTAAAATGTTGGAAATGCTCAATCAGGATATCAGTTTCATTGACATTTAACATGAGCAGAATATTGCAGTTTTGCTAATGAGCAAAACTTTAAATAATCCGCCCTTTAGTCCTGCCTGTAAAATATTGGTAATGTTCCATCAAGATATCAGTTCAGTTGACATTTAATTCATTGATCAAGAAATGTTTTGTGTGTGTAATACTCGGAAAAAAGATTCCAGATCATACCTACCTTCCCATTATGACAGCTTTTTTTTCTTTATGTGCTGGTTTAAAGGTTTTTCAACTTCAAAATTGAATCTAAATATTTTACATTATTAAAATTAGCATTGACCAAATTTATACATATTCTAAGTAACTTTTTTTAAAGAGGGAAAGAGTTATGAGATGCTCACTCATATAGTATCTGTTCCCTTTCAAAGGGACATATTGGGGAGGAATACCAGAAAACAAAAACAAAGCACAATGTAAATATTGTTAATTAGAAATCACTGGATCCATAAGCAGCAGTACAAATGATCTGCATTAATAGGATCATTCAAATGCCAGAGTCCACTTGTAGGCTTGTAGAAATTTGGGTTGCTTTCTACTCAGAAGCCTCTGAGTTTTCTTTCCTTTAGGCAGATCTGGAGTAGATGAAGATAAAATTCCATAAGCATCACTTTTCTTCTAAAATGTGTTTTTGCGGCAATATAATCACTCTAGGAAAAAGATGATAAAACAAAAGTTACTTGCAGAATTAATGTGGAGAGCTGTCACCCCCACCCTGTTTTAAAACAAAACAAAACAAAATCTAACTAGAAGTTTTTGAGAGATATATAGAGGAGACTGCCTGGGCATGGACATGGTTAATCAACTCTGCTGGCTGCCTGTGAGGAATATCAGCTGGGCAAAGACACAAGGGCAGTTATTCCTCTTGCCCCCAGGCTGCCACTCTGACATTTCTGGTGGACAGCATCTTTGCACGTGCGTGCACTGTTCTACTTTCTTCCAGTGGAGCCCACAAGTGAGTCAGGCATTGTGCAGAGAAACAGATTTTTTTCTTCTTCTTCTACATGTTTGACTATGCCTTCACCAGGTTATATGGCACAAGTCATAGGATTTAAGTACAGCCTTGGAGATGGTCTCTAGACTCAATCATTGAATTTCTTCTCATAGAACAAAGTCATACCTGCAAAGGAGACTTGAAATTCCCATCTGTTTAATAAAAGAAAAAAGTTCCAGCATTATTCTCTTGGCTTTCTGCTTTTGAGTGGGTGCATAATGGGGAGTATGGCAGGGGTTGTGGATCAGATACACAGAAGAAGGTGCTGGACCAGGGAAGGGACAGGAATAAATGATCAGCAAATTGATTATAGGATGCCAGTGTTACCTTAAGATCAGGTCCCCACAAAGTACCAAGTATTCTATTTTATTTGAGACATCCTAAAAGAATCCATGGAAAACATCCTCCAGAGTGGGCTTCAAGTACAAGATTGTGTATTAAACTGGAAATATACATTTTAAGTATTCATTTTCTTATCAAAGGTTTTACAATTTTTTTAAAGAGATGAGGTCTCACTATGGTACCCAGGGTGAAGAGCAGTGGCATGATTATGGCTCACTGCAGCCCCACCCAGACTCCTGGGCTCCAGGATTTTAAAAATGTAACAAAGTTGCAGCTGGATAAAGCACTGAGTGGGAAGAGTACATTTCCCTCTTACTACTTGTGTCTCTTCATTAAGATTCAATGTATAGGTTTGTTCTTGCAGATTAGAAGGTTAAAAAAATGCCAGCCATGGTGGCTCATGCCTATAATCCCAGCACTTTGGGAGGCCAAGGCAGGTGGATGCCTTGAAGCTAGGAATTCAAGAACAGCCTGGGCAACATGATGAAACCCTGTCACGCCACTGCACTCCAGCCTGGGTGACAGAGTGAGGCTCTGTCTCAAAAAAAATGCCATAGATTAGTAAAGATATTAAGTTTTCCTGTCAGCCTTGGGTTTAGGAAATTTTACATTTTATGTATCTAGTTGTACACAGGAAGAAAGGAGTCTGTGATAACCACAGTTAACTGTGAGACTGCATATTAGTAACTGTTATTTGCTGCAAAATTAGGCTAGACCAGTATTACAGAGTGTTATCAGATATTAGCTACATTTTAAAATAGATATTTAAGGTTAGAAAGGTATTTCACCTAGTTTAGTTTACTATTTTGTTTTAGTACCAAAAATATCTTCATGTGTCCATATATAGCACACTGCATGTGCTTTAAAAGGGACTTCTTGCTGTCTTATATGATACACTGGATTTCATATATATTTTTCCAGAAACCTGCAAATTAAGCTCCATATAACTACCCTATTGGCATTATACTAAGATTAGGAACATTTGCTGTTATTGGAGTTTTCTTTCTTTTTTCCCTTTTTTAAATGACAGAATCTCTACTACAATTTGATTCATATTGCCATTGCTTTCCTATAACACCTACACCAGCATTAAGTGAATGCTTGATAACTTAATAAAAAGTGACAAATAATTGTGTAATTTCATGTTTACTTTACAAAATACATTTGTCAATTCTTGATTAACTATGCTAGTAGAAAGGAATAATGCTATCCAAAACAGGATAATCCCAAAATAATTTAACTTGCTTTTGAGATGCATTATGGGAACCTGAACCACAGATTTGCCTTTATAATCCTATTTTACTTAGGCCAATATTAAAATGAGTTTACATTCCCCGGGCACATTCCAAAGAACAGCGTTAAGGAAGCAACTCAGAAGCTTGCTGGGTGGCAAAGGAAAGCAATTCCAGATTAAAACTTGATTGTGAACAGTCTGCAAAATGAATATTAAAGGGCTAACAGTCATACCTTAGATTTGTCTCCCGTTCATTTTTATGTGATTTCATCATCAGAAAGGTAAATGGTGATGCTTTTAATAATGTGGTCTGTTTTGGATGTATTATTCCCATTTGATACTGACAGGTTATAAATACTTACCTTATTGTATATTCTTATTTTCCCAATTAATCAAAGGTCTTTTAAACAACAAGTTAATTTCACCCCTTTTAATGGGTGGTATACTCTTCAAGTAATTTTTCTCTATAAGACAGAAAATCTCAGTGGATTCTGATGAGTCAAAATATTTCCCTACTCCTCCTACCAAAATCTGGCAGAGAACATTTTTTTCTCAAAAACAAATGAAGTCAACTTTTCTGTTTCAAGTTATATAATGATATAAATCTGAACATTAATCTTTAACATGCTAATAACACACAGATGACTTCAATACCCCTGGAAATTTGTAGGGCGAGCCAAGAAGGCAGTTTCTCCAGGGTATTTCAGACCTCTTTATATGAATCGTAAATATGCCTCTACTACATTTTGAAGTCCGAAAGAGCAGTATTTCCTCTGCTCAGAGAAAGGTGAACCTATAAAAATATATTGTTATTCTCTCATTCTCTTTTCCCCTTCTGCAACCTTATTCTCTTAGTTATCTTTTCAACTCCAATTTTCCTAGAGCTCAAAAATGGTTTTCAAGGGTTTTTGCAAATTTCTCACTCTGTTCATTAGACAACATGCTATCCCTGCATCCCTGCAATCAACTGGAGCTCACATAAGCAGGGGCAAGCAAGTAAAGCACCAAAAAAAAAAAAAAAAAAAAAAAAGGAAGCAAATAAAGATAAATTGAAGCATACATGCCAAAGATGAATGTATAATAATGCAATTATATTACTTAGCTTAGCATTGTCTCTGGAGTATACGTAGGTGTTTTTTTTTCCTCAATAGGAACAGATCATCATACTTTTCTGTGCCCTGTGATTGTAGTGGAGGATGATTCTCTAGGACTTGATAAAATTAAGTGCTATTTATTGCTCAAGGCTAAAAATTACTAATAATCGCAGCTAGTCTTCACAACAACAATTATACCAGACTATTATCTCCTTCATAGATCAGATGATGAAACACCTTTGTTCCCACAATGGCAATAGTTTTGGGACAGAATGGTCAAACGAATCTGTAAGGGAAATGTATGACACTTGTAAACCCCTGGCTCCTCAAAGGTCAGCTCACTCGTTTCACATCTGTGCCTTGTTAGCAGGCCCTGGGCCACTTATGCATGTGCATATTCCAGTCTTGAGTATCTGGATACAAACTCTATGGAGATCAGCTACAGGATTTTCATGGTAGGTCAGCTTCTCCACTACCTCCCAACACACACATGGGACACTTCACTCTGCTGGCCAGTTACTGCCAACTTAAAGAATGCAAGTTACTAGAATTCTAATATAGGCCGTTTCAAATTTACAAAACATATTTCAAGGTCACTGTTTAGTTGAAACTCAGAATAAATTATCTTATAGAAACAATGTCATAAATTAATGGTGGACAGGTTCATAGCTTTGTCTAGATATGCCTATATTTAACCTATGCAGCTCTTGAACTAACAGAGAACTATTTTGACTATACCCAGTCATCATTTCTGAGGGAAGATGTATATGAAGTTTCAGTTTGAGACTCCAGGAATATATGTCTTCCAGCCATGGCAATAGGAATTTTGTCCCCCAAACTCAACCAGCTGGAATAGTCGAAGGCAGGGTGACAGTGGAAGGGAAACTATGGTAAAAGCTGCAGCAACAATAAGGACTTCATCATGGAGGTGAGTGGGGGCACAGGACTTTAAGTGCGAGGACAAGGTTGGTATGCTTTCAAGACTGGGGGCATAACACTTTAAAAAGCAAGAGTGAAAATCACATTTGTTGGTCAGACTTTCAAGGGCCCCATAGGTACACATGTGAGCAATTTTCAAGACTGTGAGATAGAAACTTCACTGATATTCTTTCTAAGTTTCAAGTCTATAAGTAGGAAATTATTAATCACAGAAAGAAAAATTATATAAATTGTCAAAACTAGCTAAAGTGACTACAATTTACAGGGAATTAGATATTTGGTAAATCCAGAAGGTGTGGCTAGCATCACACATATTGTGATCAATCCAACCATGAAAATAGCTTTAAACATCAGCCCAGCTGCTTCTGTGCCAAGTGACAGTAGGGCAGGCAGCACAGCCTTGGATCTGTGCAACAAGGATCCCCACAAGGAAGGTTGCCTCTGCAAGCTAAGTGCAAGAAGCCTGTGTACTGGGAGTGATCAACATCTGGAGAAGTAAGCCCTCTATGGGCCCTGCAGGACTCCCACAGTGGCCCTCTCCTTTTCAGCCAGCGAAAGAACAGGAAAGGGCATGTTTGCCCGAATTTAAGGGCACAAGTTTGGCAAAGGGCACATGAGGGTAAGACTCACAGAACACAACCAATGTAACCCTAACCAATAAGAAAGAGGTATCAGGAAGCTAAGAGAAAATAGCAGTAACTTTCTCATTCACTTAATAAGTATTTGAGTACATTTTCCATTCTAAAAAGAATTAATTATTCAGCCAGAAGTTGAAAGGTACCCTCTAAAAATGCAAATCTAAAATAGTATATAATTTACACTAGAAAAATCTTTAAACATTCCTATTTCTCAAGTGTTGAATCTACTTTTCCAAAATAAGGTGGAAATGTGAGACCTGTAGCTACATTACCAATAATCAATGCAGAATTGCTAGAGAATATATTTTAAGTTCATATGGCAAGCACATTTTTCTTGGCAATTTTATCAATAGCTTTAAAATCAGCAATGTAATGGTTATGGCAAAAACTCAGTGCATTGTGATGTATTTATTTCATTATTATAAAAAGCAGTGTTTTAAATTTCTCATTTCTCATTCAAGACCAAGCAACATTTTCTAGTAAACGATCCTCACTATCTAAGAGTCTGGCAGCACCTCTTAGAGAAAATATACTGAAGGTTTTAATTAAGCATTTTACAAAAGCTATTTTCCAATACTGCCAATAAAACGTCTGGGCTATTTTTACATAATCTTAAAGCCTTAAAAAAGGTGCTAAATCAAAATGAACTTAATTGTAAACAGGGATTTTTATGTCCCAAGGAGAGAGTTTGATTTTCAAGGCTTCTAAAATCTACTTGCCTGACTGCCAAAAGCAAGTTTACTTTTTAAACAAATGAAGAACGTCTATTGCTACACTGCTTATTCTTCCACCTGTCTTACTTTATCCTGTTTTGCCTACTGTGCTGGTTTAGATTAGAATACCAAACTTTATAATGAAGGAAGAAATTAAATGAAAAGACTTTTTGCTATAACTCCCAAATGTCAATGAATTATTCTTTGATTGGAAAATCAAAGAAATCTAACTTCTAAAGAAATGACCATTAATGGAAATTTACTGAATGCACCCTCAATTTACTTTCTTTCCTTTCCATGTTTCTGTGGGATCTAAATAGATACACACACTATTTGTGTTTGGGCAGTAAAGATTAACCAACTCCTCCCCAGATCAGATTTAAAACATTCAATTCCAGCACAAGTCAAATTCTTTTATTCTAAAAGCCAGGGCAAACAGTTCAATGTAATAAAATTACCCAAGTCCTGGAAGGTAGTCCACGGTTATAATGCTCTGAATGAATTACTTTCAACAAAATTTGCTACTATCAAGTGAAAGCAAACTTGTAATTTTTTCCTAATCATTACCCATGTAATAATCTGTCACCAATGGGAAAATAACAGACTACACACCTGATTAAAGGGAAGTGTCATATGTTGGGTGGAGCACTGGACTTGAAATCAGATGTATGAGTTAGATTTTCAGCTCTGCCACTTACCTTTTTGATCTCAGGAAAATTCTCAACATCGGCTTCATTTCCAGTACTTACCGTCCATCAGTAAAATAATGAATGTGAATGTGATTTGCAAACTATAAGGCAATCTGCAACTGGAAAGCATTTCCTCAATCAACAATTTGACAATTTAATAATAAACCCTTTTAAATCACATAAACTATTTCTTAGTTCTCCCTACACTCGTCAGCCACATCTATTCCCACAGGAAATTTTTTTTTGTCACTCTGAGAAGCCTGAGTTTGTTCCCAAAACAGGGGATTAGGGAGAGAAAAAGAAAGTAAGAGATCTTGTTTGAATTTTAATACATATATGATATTCTGGTGTGCTTAATTAAAGTTCTGGTGCTTGTTTAAAGTAGGTATTTTGCTAGTAGTTGAAATTTTTACCCTGAAAACATCACTCTTAGAATGAATGCAAATGAATAATGATTATGAACAACTTTAGTTAACTTTAATTAAATGAGGTCTTCTTTAATTGTTACAGGTCAAATACCTCATTAGTCCAAACACTGTCCAATTTTGAGGGGTTGAATATTACCTAAAATAAGTGATCCATCAATGGTAGCCGGGAAATTTCTGCTATATGGAAATTTTATTATAATAAATTATAGTTAAGTTCAATGGAATAAAAACAATGTGCTCTTAGTGCCTATAACTGATAGCAACAAGTTTGGCAGTAGTACACTCAAAAAAAGCATAAGATTGCTTCATGGTGATAACAGTGTCTAACACGCAAAAATTAATTAATTACTAAAGTTTTTTTTTTTTGCTTTTTAATACCAAGTGCCCATCATAACATTACTAACTTAGCTGACCGGTTCTCTCACCCCTCCTAGAGCTGCCCTTTTATATCCTCCCAACTCTTGAATAAAAAACCGGGAAAATGTTCACCTCAAGTCATTTTGAACTATGAATTCTCTATCAGGTAAGGTAGAAAAAGAAGCAAACAGTCATACATAGGTTAACAGTCAAACTAAACTACATAAGAAACAACATTCTTCTCCTAAATGCTAATGCCTATGACCTATGTGTTTAAAATGTGAAGACTTCATCTTCAATAAATGATTAAAAAGTATTTCATTTATTAATACAGTCATGTCTAAGGTTATACTTCTGGGTGTTTCTTTCTAATCGACTTAAGTAAATTCCCTTAAGGCATTTACTTATATGCAATGTGACTGTAGGTAAATGGAATTATATGCTAAATTTGTGTTACATGAGAACAGCTGTCTCACAGATTTATAGTCTCACTTAAATGGTAATCTATAAAGATCCCAACTCTGAACAATAATGCAAAGTATTTTAAATGCAAGTAAAGACTAACTGAAAAGTGAGCTTTTCAGATGGAGAATCTTAATTTAGGTTTGTTTTTCTAAATGTAATAATAATAGTAGCAACAATAACAATGGCAATAGCTATAAAATAATTCATGTATAGTACTTACTGTATGCCAGGCACTATTCTAAGCACTTGCCATCAATTAAAATGACTTTTTGAAATACATAACTTCTAACAAAGACGGTATTTGTTCCTCTGTCAAAGCGTTATGTTTTTGTTTCCTAACACGATTGTTTTTGTTTTAATGTTAGATAGGAAAATAGAGATCAGAAATGAGTGAAAATTATTCTACAGCTTTATGATTTAAAAAAAGGATCAGAATCATTCAGCTTGTTCTTAACACTTCACAGACAACATTCTACCATACAATTTACATTAAAATGGTAACCAAAGTCATTTCCTACAATGGTTTGTTTCACCACCATCAACACCACTACCACCACCACCACCACCCCCCAACCTCCACCATTCCTTTCATGTATTTCAGCAAATTATGTGCAGGAATCACTCTCAAGACTAATTATTTTGCAAGAAACTAAATCAGTTTAAACTGCCGAAATTTCACTTCAGTATTAACCCAATGACACTAAAAATATCTTACATTTGCAAAGTGCTTTAACATTCCAAAGTGCTTCCACGTTGATTCTCTTATTTCAACCTAAGTACCTGCCTCCCTGTGAGATAGAACTTCCTTGCTGTAGTCACTCAATAAAGCTAGGAATTTCCTCAATAAACAATGCATTTACAGAACGTTAAATCCCCAAAATAGCTACAAAGTCATAAATCAGTAATTTATGCTAAAACAATGATCATGGTGTCTAGGTATTCCTTGGAAGTCAGAATTTATTCGAGGAACAGTAAGATTTCACTATTTTAAATCCTAAACTTCTTAGACCTCTATGAAAACTGGTCCTTTTGAAAGTACTACAGGGACACAGGCAACTATGTATCATCTACATCAAAAGTATAAATGGTGTCTTCAATAGTTAGACTCGAACAATAGCTTGAGATCAATTTTCAGGTATATTCTGCAGAATAAAGTAGATATATTCTTGAAAATCTTATTATGGATTAAAGTCTTGGAAATGAAATTATATATTTTAAATGTACGATTATGGTAGCAGTGGTGATCATATGTGTTTGTGTGTGTGTGTATGTGTGTGTGTTGGGGAGGGAACTCACAGTTTAAAAGAGTTCTGAATTGAATCTTTTGGCAAGCCAAAGCATCCTTTTGTTGTTTTAACGATCACTCTTTAATGTGTCCCTGCTGCAAATGTGAGTTTTTGTATGGCAAGTTTTCTATAGCAAGGAGAGAAAGGGGATGTGGGGGGGCTACACCTGCATTAAATAGGGAGCTTGTTAGGTGACTGTTGTGATCAGTCCCCGACTTGTTCTGCCTGATCAAGCACAGTGGGCAGAGATCCAATCACAAAAGCATTCCACAAAGCAAGCAAAGCAAAAATCTTCACTAAACTGACTACTGGAATGAAAACTGCCGAGGTCCATCCCTTCCCTTCACTGGGAAAGAAGCATATTCTACTAAAGAGGGAAGGCAGTTGAGACTATGGAGACATCATCTTCTGCAATCATCTCTTGAAAATGTTTCAAGACACACTGATGACAACACTGCACAATATTGTACACAGTAAAATTACTCTAAGTCTTGTTTCCAAGTCTGACAGCTCCTACTCTTTCTTACTTCTTCCTTTGGAAAAGTAGCCCTTTAAAAACTTCCACCATTCCAGGGTAAGCTGCCCCTGGAGTCAGGTCTTCCTCCAGCCTTATCTTGCTTTCCTTGATTTCCCATAAGATATACGAATTAAAAGTTTTAACTGCTTTTTAAGCCTTTGAAATAATATTCATATCCTTTATCAAGTTGTCACCACATCCTCTTTTGGAAGGGTGGGGGGTTAAAAGAAGAAAATGAGGCACAGCAAATGTGACTTGCCTGTCATTACTAGTGACAGAGAAAAGGAACACTCAAGGTTTCTGGAATTTATCCTGTGTAAAAACAAAAAGAAAATCAACACACAAACATATTCCCGAGCCAAATACTGTCTTCTTTTAATCACCTCTTGGTTTGGATTGTTTATGTTTTGTTCTCCCCAGACATTCACGTTAACAATTGAGATTTAACTTTCTTGGTAAATCACAACAAACTAGCATAACAATGACTGCTCTTTAAAAAGTAACTTTCGGTGGAGAAAAATATCCTCCCCAAACACAAATAGTTGATTGTTACTGCTTAATAGTCTGTGCTCTTATTAAATTCCCACACTTAAATATGGGCATTTGCAGAAGAGCAACTTTTAATTGTTGCTTTGAAAATTAGTTGGTGGAACCCAATTTACGACACCTGCTTTACATTACGATTAAATGATGAGGAAGGATGTTTAAAAGTATCCTTATGTTCTATGTCTGCGTTTTAACTACTCCTAAAAAAGTAGAACCAATGTTTAAATGATAATCAGTTCTGTCCAGATAAAGAAATTGATTAGATAAAAACAAATTTTTGCAAAGATCAAAAAGGCATTGTGTGAATAATTAAAACTGAATTCTATCCTCCATGTCGAATAGCACCAGTTAATGAAATATTATCCCTAACACTGTAGACTGTAGCACATCGAATCATTAGACAATGACCATTCTCTTTAGGGAAATTAATTCTAAAATTACCGACCTCTTTTGGGAGAGTCGAACTGGTTATCAGGTCTGGTAAAATCCATTCTCACGTAAGTGTCGTCGTCGTCGTCAGAATCTTCTCTCTCCGGGGGTCTTGGCACCCGGCGACTGCGAGGTGGTGGTTCGGGAGCGGCAGCTGTAGCGGCAGCCCCGCCAGCCTGGTTCTCACCTCTGGCAAGGTTTGCAGATGGGTTGTGGGCTCCGGGGTTCGAGCCACCGGCAACGTCTTGGGCTCCCCTTACTGCTTCGGTATCAGCAGCATTAGCAACAGGTTGAAACCAGCGGGCAGAGGCGGAGTCAAATCCAGCAGCGGCGGCTGCTGCGCCGATGCCCGGGGCTACGGCGAGCGCGGAGGCCGCAGCTACAACTTGGCTGACCGCTAAAGTCGGCTCTGCAGCCGAAGTAACCGCCGGGACTGAGGATGGGGAAAGGTCTCTCTCGAGGCTGTCTGTTGGAAAAGCAGAGACAGCGGCTCTGGCTGCTGCAAAGAAACTTTGAGAACGACTTTGTGGGCGTCTTCTCTCCTGCTCTTCCTCCTGCAGCAGCCTAGCTACAGGTGGTGGTTCAGAACATCGGCTGGGGGAGAGAGAAATATCCATACAGCACTCAGAAAATGGGTCGACCACATAGATTCGACCTGTTTCAGCATCGTAGCGAATGGCACTGTCAGCAAGAGGCATGACTGGTGTCATTGCTGAGTTGAAAATTACTTCAATGTAGTCACCCTCTTCCTCATTAGCATTGCTACCTGTAGCACTCAGGGGAAGGGGAGGAAGTGGCCACCTAGCACTGTCCAGAGATAAGGGGTTGGCACGTGGTATAGCTCTGAAAAGATCGGAGAAGTCGTTTGCTGGATTTGGAAATAGTACTCCAAACTCAACGTTCACATAATTAGAAAAGGCTGACTGTCTGGGGTCAGCAATTATGCCCCACGAACCTGGTAGTCCTTGAGTAGAGGGAGCTGGTGTATTGCTCTCTCTTTTAGTGAAGTCGATGTTGACGTAGTCACGAGAGCTGTCAGCTTCTCTCTGTTCACGTGTGGGCTTTTGTGGTTTTGGCTTGATTTTATATCCTTTTGTAATAAAAGAAAGTCGGTTAGGTCTCTTAGCCTTATTCTTTAGGGACCCATCATCCCAAGGCTTTGAAGGTGATCCCCCATCTCCAGGCTTTGAGAATGATCCCTCACCTGAAGGCTTTGAAGCTGCATCTTTGGGGCCCCAGTTATAGGAGACTTCTTTGTCTAGGCCCCTCCCCAGGAACTTTCCAGGTAACATTGGCACATACTCACTGTTGTCACTCTGTCCCAAAGGTGAGCTCTGAAAAGGGTTTGGTAGAGAGAAGTAGGAGCTCCAACTTTTGGAGGAAGAGCCACCCTGAGGATTTCTGGGGTTTTTTGGAATTGCACCGGCTCCAGGAGCCATAAACATGTAGTCACTCTCACTGTCATTGTCCTTTGAGTCATCCTCTTTATTAGTATCAGGTGCTTTTGGAGGACTGGGAGCAGGTGGTGGGCTCACTCTGGGAAACATCATCATGTACCCTCTTGAATCTTCAAAAGGGGATCGAGAGTGGCGCTTTTTTGAAGCAGAGACATTTTGAGGAGCCATTGGCATATAATCACTGGAGCTTACAAGAGGGGCAGCCACCCCTGGCCTCATTGGCACGTATGGGTCATCCTCATCTTCATCAAAAGCTCTGGCTCTGTGGGGACCTCGAGCTGCACCTTCTGGGATCTCTGCATCTTTCACTTCTTTGGCTTCTTTGCGCTCTTTTGTGGCTCCTCTGTCAGCACAAAAATAAAGTCGGAATCTTCCCCCAGACTTCCCTTTTCCACCAGTTGCTCCAGCTGGTGGGGGCAGAGGAGGTGGTGGTGGAGGTGGTGGCATTTGCTGTTGCTTGCTTTGAGTTAATTTGCCAAAATAGGATCTTTTCTTCAGAGATTTTCCACGTTCACCATCAGCATCGGATCCTTTCCCACTTCCTGAGCCTTTGCCCCCTCCAGAGTTCTTGCCACCACCTGAGCCATGCCCACCTCCAGGTCTCTGGCCACCACCTGAACCTTGCCCACCTGCGGTGCCGTGGCCATCTCCAGAGCACTGGTTTCCTCCTGAGCCCTGGCCATTTGAGCCCTGGCCACCACTTGAGCCCTGACCACTTCGGGATCCCTGTCCCTCGCCTGAGCACTGGTTTCCTCCCGAGCTATGGCTACTGGAGCCTTGGCCACTTGAGCCCTGGCCACCTCCTGAGCCCCGGCCATTTCCTGAGCCCCAATTGTTCATGGGCATGTAGTCGCCTCCGCTTCCTTCCTGATCTTCTTTGCCCTGGGGATTGCCTTCCTCCCCAGAGTTGCCAGAGCCAGAGCCAGACACTTCAGAAGACAGGCAAGCTCCATTGTTCGGGGCTTCTGCAGGGTGCGGGGGACGTGCTGGGCTGGGTGCTAAGCGGTGAAAAAAGCTGGCCGGCACTGAACTCGCTCTCCTTGACCTGTGCCCTCTGGGCAGGTGCAGTCTTCCTCGCCTGGAGTGGGGCACAGGCTCGCTGGGTGTTATGAAACGCCTGGTGAAAAGCATCTCGTCTTCCCCGTCGCCGATGGCCCTGAGGTGGCAACACTGCTCAAAGCGGGACCTTCTGAGCCAGCCTCCCGGCTCGAGCGGCAGCAAGCCCAGGTGCCTCCTAGCGGACAGCAGGGTTAACAGGTGGGCGCCGATGCTGATGCTGTAGCTGCGGCAGCGGGCTCTGTATTCGTCTGCACATAAGGCTCTCATCTTCTCCAAAAACAGCTCATGCATGTTTTGGGCAACCACACAGTCATCGACCTGCATCCAGAGCTCTCCCGGACCGATGACGGTGGACCTGCCTACTTCCAAGAAGAAATACTGCTCCGAGTGTCCACAGCGACGGATGCTCAGGAGCTGGACGACCACGCTGGCCACTTCGGTGTTCAGTCTCACAAACACAACCTCCTCGTCGGTTAGACACAGCCGGAACACGCCGCTCAGCTCTTTTCTGTGCCCCAGCCCCCTGGGTTTGACTATTACCTGCCACACATCTTTATAGAAGGGTGGCTCCGCCGCCGCTGCCGCCGCCAGCGCGGCCGGCTCTCCGTCCGGCTGCGCGCGGAGCGTGCCGCAGCGGCGGCGCTTGCTCTCGAGGATGAGGCGGCTGAGCAGCAAGTACCAGCTTTCCTGCTCCGACTCGTTCTCGGCCACCATCGCGAAGTACTCGTCCTGGGTGAAAAGGGCAATGAGGTGTCGGTACCTTGCATCTGCTCTCTGGCTCACGGAAAAGCACTGGTATAGGATGATCACGCGTCGCGGTGGAATGAGCCGGGGGATCGCGGCGCCAGAGGCGGCCGCCGCTGCTGCAGCCGCCGCGGCGCGGACACTGTGCCGGAACTTCCTGGCATTTTCGTAGTATTCCAGGCGAGCTGGGGCGTCAGCGGTCTCGAGTTTGAGCACGAAGTAGCGCCTGTGCCCATGCTTCTGTTTCCGCAGGTAGCCGCGTTTGCAGACTTCCTCCCCGACGGGGAGGTCCTCCTCCTCGGACTCGGAGTCTGACCGGGAGCCAGTGGCCGTGGAGAGCCACATGGCTCCCGGACAAGACGACCCGGTCCCAATGAGTGCGGTCGGGGTTCCCGAGGAAAGAAGCGGGGTGGTCACCACTGCTGCTAGAGCTGCCGCTGCTGCCGCTGCTGCACCTCTTAGTCTTCTTGTCGCTTGGTCGCGAGTGAAGGAGCAACTCGCCATGGTGATGCACGATGGTTTTAAGGTGAGCGAGGAGGAGGGGGAATTCAGGAAAGGGAGGGTTGAGGGAAGAGGCTGTCTACCCCCGTCTGCCCGCCCCAGCCCCCTCCTGCCTTGGCCCGCGCCCCCGCCCACTCCACTCTAAGCGCACGACAGCGGGCAAAACAACACGTGACCGAAGCCTCACGCGGCGGCCGCTGCGGATCCTGCTACCGGCGCAATGGAGGGGCGCGAGCGGCCACCAGTAGAGGTGTGCAGGGAGGAGGCGGCGGGCTTGGGAGGCGGAGCCACCTCCAGCTGTGCCAACACCCTCCGGGTGAATCTCCAGGCCTGTGGGCCAAGGGAGGACTAAGAGGAGGAGGCGGGGCTCTCTGGCCAAGCAGATTCTACACGGGAGTCGAGGAAGGCATGAGGGGGCGGGAGAAGGCCTGGAGGGGCAGAGGAGAAAGCGGCCGGCTATCAGGGCTGGGAGAGGGCGCCACAGTCGGGGCCCCATTGGTGGGAGGTGGTGCGGGGGGGCGCGGAGCGCAAGCAGTGCCGGTGGCGCCGGGGTGCAGAGCCCGCACAGTCGCCGGACGGTTTGTTTGTTTATTTGGGAAGCGGGAGCCAGGTGAAACTGTTGCAAGGCTCTGATTGGCTGGAATAGGAGCCAATGGGAGGGTCCGGCAAGAAGGCAGTCGCGAATTCATTAGTTTGGCGGGAGGGAGGGGTGAGAGGGGAGAGGGGGCGTGGCTGGGGTCCCAAAGTGGCTTCGCTGTCGGCTTGTGGCGCTCTCAGGCGGTAAACAACCTTACACAAATAGCTGTTAATGGTGGTGGTAAACTCGTGCAAATCCCAGAGCCATGGTGACCCGGGACGGAGTCGGGTGCCCTGGTATTCCCTGTCAATCACATAAATTCTCTGTTCCTGTCACAGTCTGGTTTATTCTTTCCAGTCGCTCACGGCGGCTGGTCGAGCTTCTTGGGAAAAAGTGTCGGCACCCCTTGAAAGCGGGTTGATGACCCGGGCGCTCAGACCCGCTTCCCACCGCGCTGCAGGCACTCCCGAGCCCGCTCCACCCCTGACGAAGCCCGCGACTCTAAGGCACACGAATAACCACGATGAATTCAAAATGAACATGATCTTTATTAATCAGAATGCACTTCTAGCCCACGAAGCACAGGTTCCCTAAATACAGTGTTTCTGCCTATTTGATTAACGATGACTACGAAAGCACAAATTTGGGGGCCTGCAATGTATACAGCCATATTGGAAAAGATTGGACTCGATTCTTACTGAAATAACCAGTGTTGGGCTGTGAGGTATTTTTCTGTGGGAAATGCTTTGGAAGGTGCCTTTAAAAGAATCTCAAAATATTGCTTTCCTTTCCTTGAGCGAGACCGAAAAACTTTAGAAAAAGAAAAGCTCATACCTAGAACAAAGGACCACGCTGAATGCATATTCTAGAGCGCATTTCACATCCCTCGCGTCAACAAGAAGAAGGTGAGGAGCTTTGATGCATTTCAGTTTACAAGTTGACATCACAAAAGTAAGAGCTGCTGCCTCCCTAATTTCTGGAAAAACTGCCAGAGTGTAAGTGCAACCTCCTGAAGTCTCTCTCTCTCTCTCTCTCTCTCTCCCCCCCCTTCCCCCCCTCTCTCCCCCCCCCCCCCCCCCCTCACCACCCCAGTTATTTCTTGACTAGGATTTTAGACTCCTCTCCCTCTCTCCCCCACCACCCCAGTTATTCCTTGACTAGGATTTCAGACTCTTAATGGTGGAGGTGGGTCGTGAATTATCAAAGGAGTGACCACGTTTGCAAAGAGGAATGGAGGGACAGGAGGAAATAACAGCATTTCTCTCTGAAAGAATGGAATGTCAGTTCACCCTTGCTCTAGGGTTGATACGGCAAAGTATACTATTTTATAAAATCCCACAGTAAACTAGGCAATGTGTATATCATAAAAATAAACCGTATCTCTGCCCTCTTAAGAATTTGCTCTCTGTTAGAAACAGAACACACGTATTTGAATAAATGGCTCCTTTTTGATGCTATAATTTAAGAGAAAGAAAAATTGGTTTTGGTTGTCCCCCAGATATTACAAACATTCAATAACATTCCCTCTGCTGCCAATGGTTTATAAGTGCAATATATTCACAGGTGCCGGAAGCAGCCGTGGTTTCGGAAGGGAGCTAGAGGCAGAACCAGAGTGGATGCTGAGAGCCCTGTCTGTGACTGTTACATATTTCAGCTGCGTAGTCACATACATACAAGATTCCCTGCATTTATAACCAAAATGATAACAAATGCTCTCATTTGGGATTTTGTTTGATAGTCATTAGGATATTTTATAAGTCTTTCCAAGCACAAGGTTCTTCTCTTTTTTTTTTTAAAGAGAAATGTGACAAATAAGGCAACACATTTGAAAGTGCTTTGAGTAATAACATGACATTGAAAATATCAAAATGAATATTAAAACAAATGGGAAAATACTGGAGATTTTTTAATCCTCATGTCCTTTTTCCTGTACATATAGAGTTTTTACAAAGAGCAGTAGGCTTACAATTTATATAATTTTGCATCCTGTTCTTTTCACTTAACATTATATAATATTTTCCCATATTATTATGCATCAGCCTAAATATCATTTAAAAGCAACATATTATCCAACACAATTAATGTATATTAATGTAATTAATCATCTACTTTGGGGCATTTGTTTTCATTTTTTTCAGTATTATAAATAACATGTCAATGAATATCTTGTATCTACAGCCTTTTAAAATTCCCATTGGGTAAAAACTGAGTACTGGAATTAGTAGGCTAAAAGATATGAATATTTAATACATTATTTTTCAAAAATATCATATTAGTTTACACTGTCACCAGACTGATTGTCACTTTGGACATTCTTATTTTTAAAAAATCAGAGATAAGATGGGTGAAATGGTATTCCACTATTCTTTTTTTTTTTTTTTTTTTTTGAGATGGAATCTTATCCTATCACCCAGGCTGAAGTGCAATGGCGTGATCTCAGCTCACTACAACCTCGGCCTCCTGGGTTCAAGCAATTCTCCTGCCTCAGCCTCCCAAGTAGCTGGGATTACAGGTGCCCACCACCATGCTCAGCTACTTTTTGTATTTTTAGTAGAGAAGGGTTTTCACCATGTTGGCCAGACTGGTCTCGAACTCCTGACCTCGTGATCCACCTGCCTCAGCCTCCCAAAGTGCTGGGATTACAGGCCTGAGCCACCGCGCCCGGCCTGCACTATTCTTTCAATGTGCATTTTTTTCTTTTTTACTAGTGAGATGAAACATTTATATATATTTACTGACATTGTATTATTTCCTATAATGTGTCCTTTGTGTTGTCTATTGTATTCTTAGTATTTTCTTCTTATGTTTAACTTGTTTACATAATAAATACATTAAAACTCTGTGGTATTTGTTGCAAGTTTTTTTTTTCCTACTCTGTTGACTTTAAAAATCACATTTAACCTGATTATCTTCTGTTTTGAAAGATATGTAAATTTGGCACAATGTGGTTTGTAGCACAGTTTGAAAGGGAGCTGTTGATACAAATGTCACCATGGTCACTTTTAAACTTCTTTTAAAAGATCTCATATATTTCAGCTTATATGCTCTTTTAAAAGGAGAAATGTTTCTTCTCTTGTCAACAAATTATAAGAGAGCATCTAAACTAGTTAAATTTTATCACTCTGAAATAATACTTTATGAGACATTTTCTATTTTAAGGGGAAATATCAAGCATTAATCAACATGTTAAAAAAAAGAAGTGTGAAAATAATTTCTAAACTATTACAGTGAAAGATGAACAGTGCTGATCATTTTGTACCAAGGGTATATTATTTGGCTGCAGCAAAGTGGAATTAGAGCTATAGTGAGATGCTTCACAGAGGAATTTTACTTTGTATATTTCCTACAGTGGAAGATAATCTGGCAAGCATGAGTACTTGTAAACAGGGAGAATGTTCTGACTAGAACATTATTTTCTTCCTATAGGTCAACCAAGCCTTCTCAGTCCTAATGTTATCTCAACACTGAAGCTCTGTAGAGCAGACCAGCATTACTGAATTGTACCAGATGCTAGAGCTTGTCGGACATATATTTAAATTTTCATTTTCCTGGACAACTTAATGATATAGAATAGTCATTTAGTTTAGGTCAGATTCTCATAGGCAAAGTAAAACAGATATCTAGATGGTTTAGGCAAAATATAGAGAATTTTTATTTGGCTTGAACTCACCAGATGGTGGCTTTAATGCTCTAGCCTCTTTTGGTTATAGATTCCTGTCTCTTATTATTATTATTTTTTTTGGTTTTTGTTTTTATTGTAGGACAGTTTATCCCAGAAGGCTAAAGTTGCCTTGCATATTCATTTATTACAACTGTAAAGTTTGGAATCTGCACAGAGAGTCTGAAATACAGATTTTTAAAACAACGGATAATAAATAATAAGACTTAAAAAATAGTTCTTGTTTCAGTTTGCCAATTCAACTCAAGGGATAAAAAACAGAAGCATTGTAACTGGCATTTTACACCTATAAACTAATGTAAATGGATAAATAGCCACAATATCTTTAACACCGATTCCAACTAATGAAGAAATATATGCCTTTAATGATGTGTGCTTTTAAAAGGAATTTCCTGTGAATCCTGTCTTAAGAAAGCAGTTGTTTGAATTGACTTGTCAGTGATAACAAAAAATTCATCTGCTTCTTTTCTTACATACATGATCATGAATGTTCTAAACTCAACTTGTACTAAAAATGGGTAATTGAAGTGTGGATTTATTTAGTTTAAAAATTAAGCTGTTGTATTAAATATGGATTACATTATTCAAGAGAATAAAACCTAAGAGGAAAAGTAACCAGTATAAAAGAACTATTATTCTTGCCCCATGTATAAATTATCTTGTAAGTGTTAACTCTATAAGCTTCATGAGCTAACGTCCAATTATGTTGATAAAAATGTGGTGCTACCCTTGATATTAAAAAATCATGTTAGTGATGACGATTGCTTCTCTGTGTTGGGACATAAATCACGTAGAGTGAAAGATGCTTTCTACACTATGCAGGAATAAGGGCTGCCCTGTGATTTGTGGCTGCAGCCACTGTTTGCAGATGATGGCTTTGCTTCTCAGCTTCTTTACTTCTGTGTTACTCAAAACCTCTGCTGGAGAAAACAAGCATCAAATGCCTGACTGCTGCACACAGAACAGGTCTGTTTGCTGCCTTTGTTTCCTAGCAGTCTCCAGCGAAAGTAATTAGAGCAAATACGTGGTTTAATTAGGCTCCTAAAGCTTTCCTGTTATCTTAAGAGTCAACTTAAAATTAACTTAGTTAAAAATCAAGCATTTCTTCCCATCTTCAAAAGATAAAAGTTTCATTTGGAAATAACTTTTACTAAGTAAGATAAACATCAGAACAATGAGGTCTGCTAGGTTTCACATAAATTTCAATGATTTAACATCATATATGTTCTCTATGCTAATGTAAATCAACAATAGAAAATTTAGCTTAATGCTATGTTCTTCCTTATTAAAATCATATAGCAGCATTTTTCTTAGTGTGAAAAGCCTATCAATTCATACTGCCTTGTCTTCAAAAGTTAGAATCTTTATTTTTTAAATTAAATAGGATAATTACATAGTTAAATATATTATTTTAAAGGAGTTAGTATCATAGACTTATATTTTTCTTTGGATATTTAGAAAGCCAGCTGTCATATTTAGGATAATATATATTATGTTTCTTGTTGATTCCCCTCTCTCCACTCCTCACATGGTCCTGCCATGTCTGTCAGATTGAACCCTTTGTTTCACTTTCATAGTTACCATCCTTGTCCATGCCATAATTAACTCTACCAGAATTGCCAAAGTAACTTCTTAAACTGGCTTTAGCATTCTTCAGTCTCTTCTTCATATAGCCAGCAGAATATTTCCTTTCATATGTTCCTTTCATCATACAACTCCCTGCTCAAGGACATACAGAAGCCCCCCTCCCCCTTTTTCTGCTATATCAGAAATAAATAACGAACCCTAGTATGTTTCCCTGTTCTCCACTGACACCACAACCAACCTCTTTTTCTCTCTTGCTGTATACAATCTTTTCTTCCAAATTTGCCTCCCATTCTACTACAATACATTCTTGCTGCTCACACCTCCATATAGGTTGGTTTCTTAATGGCATGCTGTATATGATTTATCAATTTCCACCTTTACTTAAGCGGTTTCCCTCTTTTTCCTCATCACCAATTGATGCGAATCATCTTTCTCAAGACTAAGATCAAGACCCAGAAAAAGGTTTCCTCCATCACATAATCCCACAGCCAATCTCTTTAAGCACTGGATGTAGGTGGAGCTAAGGATTTAGTTGGTATTCATCCATACAGGCGTATCATTGTTAAATGATAGTCATTGGTAAAATAACGAATACTTTTCTACCACTTAGTAAATAGCTACTGCCCTGAAACTACTCCCTGCTGAGTAGTCTTGCCCACCCATTGTCCTGGCTACTACCGCACCTCCGTTAGGACCTTCTACCTCTCCACTATCCAGCAACTACAAGGTTAACTACTGGCACATTAATGGGCTTCCAGGATTCCACACTCAAATTTTGACTGACATACATTCTCATTGGTTGGCTTGTGCTACACAGGTTGTTAAATAGTTAAAATTACCACGCCTGGATATAACTAATCCCAGAGTTGAGAACACGATTCTAGGCTATATGCTCCTCGAGGACCAGGAATTAATGCTTGGTATAACAGTCTGGCAATTATCAGTACATGTTTGCTTCAAGGAAGGAAGGAAGGAGAAAAGAAGAGTGGGAGGGAGGGAAGTGGGAAGGGAAGGAAAGGGGATTAAAGGAAGGAAAGGAAAGAAGGAAGAAGGAAGGGAGGGAGGGACAAAGGAGAAGAGAGGGACAAAGGAGAAGAGAGGGACAAAGGAGAAGGGAAAGAGAAGAACAACGATGTTCAAGACTGGTCTCAAACGTCAGTGCAGACTACCTCCTCCTCCAAATCACTTGCAAGCATGCCAAAGCTCTCCATGACTGATGGCAAGACTTGGTGACTTTTGCCCAACTTAACATCTCTTCCCCCTCAAAAATATCATGCCCATTGTTTTCCTCATCTATCACAGGTCGGCAAATCTTTTTCTCACACATATTTCTTTCCCATCTTGCAGTGGTTGTCAGAAACCACAGGAAATGTCTGTACCCATAGATTTCCCTCTCCTGTCTTTAGTTCCATTTAGGAACAAAGAGAAATTTTAACCTTGATCATGTAAGGTTGTAAGTATAAACTTAATATTGGTCTTAGGGTAATGGTAATGATAAACCTCCATTAAGGAAAAGCACTTAGCAGTTCCTGATACCTTTTTTTTTGTTTCTCATTTCTTCCACTAAAATATAAACTCCCTGTATTCCCATATATTCTCCATGTATACTTACCTTGTATTCGCAGTGCCAAGAACAGTGCCTGACACATGCTAGATACTACTCTCAATAAATATATGTTGAAGGAGTGAATGGAAATGAAAAAAAAAGTTTTGAAATAGAGATACCTCAAGGATCACAAGTGCTTTTGCAGAGGATCCCCTTAAGAATCTATACAGAAATCTTCATCTATCTGCTTTAATTAAACATGCTCTTTCTCAATCATCAGCATTCAAAATATGTCCAGATATATTTTATAAGCCTAGTTTGAAATCATTTTTATTTTCCAATGTTTGTCTAATTGTTAGTATTGCAACACTTTTTCTTTTTATTGTATTTTCATAGCAAACATGCAGACAGAATTTTCATATATTGTGAGTTAAATGAGTTTCTTTTGGCAAATATATAAATTCAATCGGCATTTATTCAAAATGTTTCTGTTGGTAAAATGTGTTCTTAAGTTTGAAGCAATCATTTTACAAACTGCTTTTGAAATACAACCATTTTAAGTTTCCTGAGTTTCTGTATTCAGTCTTTATTTTACTGTCAGATGATTGTTTATGAATTGTAAGTACTTTTCATTTGCCTCCTGAGTGGATGCTTTATCCTCCCAAATGTTTTGTAAGCCCTCCTGAGGGCAGGGATTGCATTTTTCTACTTTTGTTTGCCCTTTCATGGTGTCTACTACTGCATCGAACTCAGTAACTACTTGTTGAATGAAAGATTTTACCTAAATGCAAAATACTACATAAGGTGATGAGCTCAGAGGACAATGTATTATTTTTTGCAGAAGGTGAAATATCAGTGATTCAATACACTTTTCAGTATTTAGGGCCACTGCAGCTGAGAGTCATGTTAGAGAATACATTTTCTTTAGGCTTGTTAATCATCCCTCTTTGTCAAAATTTTTCACATAAGGTTTATCTAAAAAGACAGCAATACAGGACATTAAATTATAATTATAAAAATAGCAGCAGCATAAGTTTAAAATGTTTTATTCATTAATTATATGTTGTTTCTTCTTCTTAAATTCATTATCACGGAGGACCATGAATTATTATATAAAGAATATGATTTGAGTTCAGGAGTTAGGAGGCAAAATATTAGTGCTTATTCTTTTCAGGATTTGAGATTTGAGACTAAGAAATCAAAAGAGAAATAAGGAGAGAAAACTTTCATTTGTGATGATGGAACAAGGAAATTTAGACTCTCATAGTGAACTGCTCTCTTCCTTCTGTGGCTGCATTAAAAATACCTAGGATTGTATTTCTTAACCCGAGTCATAGTTACTTGGACATTCAGTTTATAGTTATTATTTAAACTGCATATATGTACTTATGTACTTTTCTGAATGTATGATATATTTTGCAACATAAAACAAAATAGAAACCTTAAGGCAAAATCTGGTCCAAAGAGGGAAGCATATTAATACTTCACACTGATTCAAAATTAAGAAACAAGTAAATCATTTTTTTCTTTTTCCTAATTAGCATTCGGAAAGGAATAATGTCAACATCTGAATACATTGTTTAAGAAATGGTTGACATTTGCGCCTGAAAGGAAGTGTCCCTTGGAAAATAAAATTGGTGCTTTCAGTAGTAAAAAATAAAAAACCAAACGAAGCAAAGTGCTTTGTCTACCTAAAAAGATTTCTTGAAAGATTAAGGTCTACCTGAAGACTTTTGTCACATGGTTCAGCACTCCCCTGGAATCTTCAAGGTGTTATAGAATCAAAGCTGAGAGTACTGCAAAAAGTGAGACGTGTAAACGGAGAAATCTTATTCAAAGTATCTAATTGTACAAGTTGATATTTATCCAGGAAGCTTTTTTTCTTGAAGCTTATTCGTTTTCTGATTTTGTCTGTGTATATGTGTGTACAATATAATTGCGGTTTTAGTGTAATTTTTTCTCATCAACAAGATTATGTATTTCTTGAGGATAGGGACAATCTGTTGTCTGGCTTTCATGCTCCCTGCGTAGCATAACTCTGGTTAGTCACCTAATACTTTTGCTTGATTTGCAAATGCATACATGTCACATTCTGACAGCTTGTGACTCCTTTGTCTCATCCATTTTATACCCGAAAGCATATGCTAGAAGATAGATAAAACAGCCTCTTGTTTTGTAATGTATACCATCTGGAGGCAGTAATAGCCATTAATTGTAAGTTTTTAGGGTGTTTGTACAATTAAAATGATTTAACTATAAATTTGAAAGCAGGTGTGATTTGGAATCTTGAAATATTATTCATTCTACAGACATTCAATTTAAGTTGAATCCAATTCAATTTGTATTCTTACCTACCCTAAATTTAAACAAAACAAACTAAAACCCACTGAATTTACTAGAACTATAGGCTTATGCCTAAAATAATAGCATGACATAATATTTGAGAAATATATTTCTGTTACTCAAAGTACGAACTGATTTCCTCTCCATAATCTTTCTTTGAATTGCAAGTCTCGTATATTAAAATTTAATCATTGTCATAGTTTACAGTGTTACAAATTATTTTTAGCAACTGTATTGCTAAATACAGGTTCTAATTTCTAGAGATCTTTATTCAGCTTTGGCTAAGTGTTCCTCTTTCATAAGAATTGTACATGTATGATTTATCTTTGTTTTACAATTTCAACTACATCCCCATAAGTATTAATAAAACTTTCTTTAACCCTTCATGTCTCCTCGCTAACTAGTTGGACTGCCATTTGACCTTTGTTATGCCATAATGGAACCAGTATTTGATAATGACCACAATATTGATCTTTAGTAACAAGAAAGGTATGGAAAAAGCACTCTACTGGAACTCAGGGGAGATGGGTTCCAGTCCCATTTCTGCCACATATTAGCTGTGTGATCTTAAGTAGGCCATTTAATCCCAGTTTACTCTTTAAAAAATGAGAGGTTCGGGCCCAGTGGTTTCTCATGTTTCTGAGACAGGGAGGAAGAGAACAGATATATACTCTCTGGTTTCTGTATGTTCAGTTTGTTTCTTATTTTGAATCATTTCCACAGAGAATGTTTCACTGTGCTTTCAGAACAAAAAATGTAACAATGGAACATCTTAAAATAAACTACAATTTTGTTTTCATCCCTTTTTTCTTCCATTCATTTATTCAAAAACATTTATTGCAGTTCAGATACGTTCCAGTTAGTGTTTAAGGGACTGCAGATACGGCAATGAATAAGACAGATAAGGTCTTTATTCTCTTATGGGGTTTAGTTTATATTCCAGTAAGGGGGTAGCAAAATACATAAAGAAATAAGAAAATATCAAGTGGTGACAAATGCTGTGATTAAAATGGAACTGGGTGATATGATGGATAATTTGGCTATATTGGGTATTCAGGGAAGGTCTCTTCCAAAGGAGAAGACATTGTTCTGAGACCCAAATGCCAAGAAGAAACTAGCCATGCAAAGATCAGAAGAAGAATTCCAGGCAGAGGAACAGAAAGTGCAAAGGTATAAAAGCCTTCATGAGCTTGGAATGTTGGAGGAACAAAAAGAAGGCCAGTTTACTTTAACATAGTATAATCAGAGATACAGGGGCCACATCAGGGAGGGGTTTATAGGACAGGCAAAGAGGCTGGAGGTTATTCAAAGTGCAATAGGTAGCTTCTGGAGATATTGTAGCAGGAGAATGAGATTCCCTGGATTATGTTTTAAAAGGGGACTCTGGCTGCCACTTGAACTGTAGGTGGCCAAAAGTGGAAGCTGAGAGATCAACTAGAAGAATATTTTAGTGCTCTAGATAAAGATGGCTTAGACAATGGTGTTAGTAGTGGAGGTAGAGATAATTGCACAAACTTGGGATGTATCTGGAAGGTAAGGTCTACAGAACTTGCAACAGGATTGGGTTTAGATTGTGAGGGACAGGAGCAAATCAAAGCTAACTCCTAGGTGTTTGGCATGAAGAGATGTAGTGGAGCTCTTATGCACTTAAACATTTTTACAGAAAATAGAACCCATTGAACATTAAACTCTATGTAACTTCATTTTCCCCATCTTTTTGTGTACACACATGTGATTTGGTATAGTAGTCCTCTCTCATATGTAGTTTTGCTTTCTGTAGTTTCAGTTACCTGTGGTCAACCACAATCAGAAATTATCAAATGAAAAATTCCAGAAATAAATAATTTATAAGTTTTAAATTTCACACCATTCTGAGTAGCATGTTAAAATCTTGTGCCCGGCCGGGCGCGGTGGCTCAAGCCTGTAATCCCAGCACTTTGGGAGGCCGAGACGGGTGGATCACGAGGTCAGGAGATCGAGACCATCCTGGCTAACATGGTGAAACCCCGTCTCTACTAAAAAATACAAAAAACTAGCCGGGCGTGGTGGCGGGTGCCTGTAGTCCCAGCTACTTGGGAGGCTGAGGCAGGAGAATGGCGTGAACCCGGGAGGCGGAGCTTGCAGTGAGCTGAGATCTGGCCACTGCACTCCAGCCCGGGCGACAGAGCGAGACTCCGTCTCAAAAAAAAAAAAAAAAATAAATAAAATAAAATAAAATAAAATCTTGTGCCATCCCACTCCATCCATTCCAGTACATGAATCCTTCCTTTGTCCAGCATATCCACAGTGCCTATTCTACCCACCTGTTAGTCACTTAGTAACCATCTGGGTGATAAGATTGACTGCCATGGTATTGCTGTGCTAGTGTTCAGGTAACCCTTATTTGACTTAATAATAACCCCAACATGCAATATAAGTGATGCTGGCATTTTGTTATAATTTTTCTATATTATCATGAGTTCTTATTGTTAATCTCTTACTCTGTCTAATTTATAACTTAAATTTTGTCATAGGTATGGATGTACAGGAAAAAAACCCAGCAGATAGAGGGTTCAGCACTATCTATGGTTTCAGGCATCCACTGGGGGTTTCAGAGGATAAGGCAGAACTGATATAGCTGTAATCAGTTAAGCAGAATGTTTGAACAGTTTGATGTTATTTTTAATATTATTTACACAAACAACTATATGAACATAAATCCTAGCCCTTGTCATTTTCAGCATGACTATATCATTCTCATATATTTCTCTATCATTATTCCTATTATCACCCTAATCTTGAAATGTATTTGATATTTTTAAAAATACTACCAATTTAATTTTTTTGTCAAATTCCACACTACTTTCCCAGGTCTGTTTTCCATATTTTATCAAATATTTATTAAGTACCTTCATGTACTAGGTAATAATGATTATCATTTTATTTAAAAAAAATTTTTTTAAATTGTAAAATTACTGTGTAACTCTGGAGATTAGGTTGCAGAAGGATAGGTAAAAGGAGCATCTGAAAGCAACGGACGAAGTTTTGTCCTACTTAGTTCCAAATATAGTATCAAACTTTTTTATGATGAATGCTATCATACATAATATGAATTAAATGATGGTTTTAGGTATCTTCATGTTCAAGCGGGACTATAGGAGTCTGTTGCACAGAAGCAGAACACGCATGAAGGTGATTTGTAGCTTTATGAGAATCTTTTTTTCAGATTATTATTGTGTTACCCTAGAAACTTTGTTTGGAAACAGACATTCAGTCTCTGATAGCTAAACAAACCAAACTGATGTGTCTTCTGCTACTGTTATTTCTCAGCTGGATATCCAATGCTACACTGTTTGAAGTTTTCATATTCAGAATGCCCTTGAAATGTTTCCTCTGTTCTCCTTGGTTATTATTTCCTCTCTGAAGATGATCATACCTGCTTTCATCTATCCTTTTCATTTCATTTGCCAAGATACTGTCTTGCCATTTAAAGTTAGGTGAGGGGACTAAAAGAAGACATTAATAAAAATGTTACAAAAGACCATCAGGCTCTCCACAGTAGCCGATGATCAACACCCATGGAAAACATGGAGTGGGAAGCTCTAGTGCTTATTTAATTTGGAATTACACTTATGCGTAGCATCCTGGCAGGCTTATATTTATGTTGTTGTTTTTGCTGCATTTGGGGTCATGTTTTAAAAAATTATGTAGCTCTACAAAGATTATTATAAAAACAACAGCCCTCTTCCCCCATTTCCTCCTCTCCGGAGGCAACCATATTCATCTCTTATGCCTTTATCTTTGATTCTTAGCTTATTATTTCTAAACTAAGTGTTTATATTGTTATGTCGTGACTGTTCACGTTTAGGTATCTGTTAACTTCTCTCTATGAAAGATCAGTATTTTGCTCTATTTCACATAGATACATAGGCACTCATATACACTCCACACACATGCACCCTTCCTGTCCCTTCATTTTTGCACTGCAGATATACTGTTTACATTGTTTTGACTATGCAAATGCAATTAATAGGTGAGCCAGGTAACATACTAGGATATTTTCCATTTCCTCTATTACTTTGTATTCTTCTTGGAATTAATATTTTTTTTTTGGCTATTGAATTTTTTGTTAGTAGCACTAATTCAACCATATATTTTCCACCTATTTTCTAAATATGCTTTCAGTTTATTCAGACACAGGAAGTCCTTGAGTTTTATTTGCTGTCCTATTTTCCAGGTCTTTTACTCCATTCTTATTGAGTATTCCATTTCTGCTTTCATATTTTTTCATCTTTGAAAAGTTTTTTTTTCTGTTCCCTATTTTTAAATAGCATCCTATTATTTCATAGTTCAACATCTTCTCTAATATCAGGGTTATTGATTTTAGTTATAATTATTCTCTCTGCATGTGGAAGAGAAAATTCATTGCCTCTGAACATCATGGAAAACTGGAAGTGGTTAGACAGCAGGTGGCAAGGACAGATTTTTCATACCAGAAAGCTGGTACACTTTTGTTAAAGGTAACAGTCACCTAGGATATCTTGCAAGTCCGACCACATGCTGCTAACTGAGCCTTCAGTATTAGAGGAAATGGTTTTTGAAAACTCATAATGTTGGTGCATCTCGTACTTTGTGCTGCTTTTAACTACTAAGTTTTCTTACAAGGGAGACAGTGCAATCCAGTGATAGCCAAAAAGGAGGCAAGCTATGCTTGTAGTTTACAATCTAATTTTACTTGCAGAACATGCAGAGATGAAAAAAAAATTACTTTTAATATTACAAAATGAAACTGTGATAATCAATAAGACAATATTAGAAGGAGAGAAATTTTTGGCCGCAAGTATTTTTTTAGGAGGGTCTATTTAAGAGTTCTCTTCCTGATGATGGGATCTAGCAAAAATTAAAGTAAGGGAATTTTCTTACCACTAAAACTTATTTTAGATGACCTCCTGGTATCCACCATTAGGTTGAGATAGAAAGAGTAAGGAGAAACACAGAGACTAATAAATAAAATATCAGAGATCGGATTAAAAACTAGCTCTAGAAAAGATCATTGTATGTGCTTACTCCCTCCTGAGACTGAGAAGAAGTAATGAGTCCAGAAGCCCATGTTTTTAAAGATATTGAATTGCCAAAGAAGCTACAAAGGTTCCGAAAACCTGTGATACAATGGCACCAAGTCCTGTGAAATATTACGTATAAACCTAATAAAATATGTGCATGATCTGTACGTTGGAAACTACAAAAGACTGATGAAATGAAGACCTAAAGAAATAGAAAAATATTTTATGTTCATGGATTGAAAGACTCAGTAGTCTTAATATGTTGAAACTCCCTAATCTTATCCATAGATTCAATGCATTTTCAATAAAAATCTTAGCAAGATCTTTTGTAGATATCAACAAGTCATTTTCTAGAATTTATGTAGGAAATAAATTGGAATAGCCAAAACAACTTTGAAAAAGATTTAAGTAGGAGGGCTCACATCCTGAATTCAAAATTCACTATAAATTTATAGTAATCAAGACAGTGTGATATTTGTGAAATAACATACATATGGATCAACGGACAAAAGATAGAGACCAGAAACAAGGTGCAAAGGCAATTGAATTGGGAAAGAGTAATCTTTTCAACAAATGGTGCTAAAAAAATTGGAAATCCATGTGCAAACAACAACAACAAAATAAAAAAAAACTTGACGCTTTATTTTATTAAAATTTTGTTGTGGGCACAATGTAAGTGTATATATTTATGGGATATATGAGACATTTTGATACAGGCATACAACGTGTAATGATCGTATTAGGATAAATGAGGTATCCAGTACCTCAAGCATTTATCATTTGTGTTACAAACAATCCAATTATACTCTTCTAGTTATTTTAAAAAGTACAATACATTATTATTGTACTCATCCCCTTGTGCTATCGAATACTATATGTTATTCATTCTATCTAACTATATTATTGTACCCATTAACCATCTGCACTCACCTGCCTCTCAACTACACTTCGTAGCATCTGGTAACCATGATTCTCCTCTCTTATCTCCATGAGTTCAGTAGTTTTAGCTCATAGAGATAGACAGAACTAATTTTATTAGCTCCCACAAATTAGCTCCCATGTCAGAACATGCAAAGTTTGTCTTTCTGTGTCAGGCTTATTTCATATAACATAATGAACTCTAGTTCCATCCATGTTGTTGCAAATGACAGGCTCTTTTTTTTTTTTTTTTTATTTTTATGGCTAGATATTACTCCATTGTATATAAGTACAATATTTTTGTATCCATTCATCTGTTGAAGGACACGTAGGTTGTTTTCAAATCTTGGCTGTTTTGAATAGTGCTGCCACAAACATAGGAGTGCAGATATCTCTTCAACAGACTGATTTCCTTTCTTTTGGGTATATACCTAACGATGGGATTGCTGTATCATATGGTAGATCTATTTTTAGGTTTTGAGGAAACTCCAAACTGATCTCCATGGTGGTTGTACTAATTTACATTCCCACCAACAGTGTACAAGGGTTCCCTGTTCTCCACATCCTCACCAGCATTTCTTATTGCCTATCTTTTGGATATAAGTCATTTTAACTGGGCTGAGATAATACTTCATTGTAGTTCCGATTTGCATTTCTCTGATGATCACTGATGTTGAACATCTTCTCACATAGCTATTTACTACTTGTATGTCTTCTTTTGTGAAATATCTATTCAGATCTTTTGCCCATTTTTAAATTGTATTATTTGATTTTTTGCCATGGAGTTGTTTGAGCTCTTTTTATATATTCTGGTTATTAATCCCTTGTCAGATGGGTAGTTTGCACGTATTTTCTCCCATTCTGTGGGTTGTCTTTTCACTTTGTTGATTGTTTTCTTTGCTGTGCAGAAGCTTTTCAACTTGATGTGATCCTGTTTGTCCATTTTTGCTTTGGTTGCCTGTACTTGTGGGGTATTGCTCAAGAAATTTTTGCCCAGATGAATGTCCTGGATATATTCCCCAATGTTTTCTTGTAGTACCTTCATAGTTTGAGGTCTTAGATTTAACTCTAATCCATTTTAATTTCATTTTTGTATATGGCTAGAGATAGGGGTCTAGTATCATTCTTCTGCATATAGATATCTAGTTTCCCCAGCTCCATTTATTAAAGATATTGTCCTTTCCCAACGTGTGTTCTTGGCAACTTTGTCAAAAATGAGTTCACTGTAGATGTATGGATTTATTTCTGGGTTCTCCATTCTGTTTCATTGGTTTATATCTGTTTTTATGACAGTACCATACCTTTGGTACTATAACTCTGTAGTATAGTTTGACGTCAGATAATGTGATTCCTCCCATTTCATTCTTTTTGCTCAGGATAGCTTTGGCTATTTTGGGTCTTTTGTGGTTCCATATAAATTTTACAATAGTTTTTCTATTTTTGTGAGCAATGTCATTAGTATTTCGATGGAGATTGCATCTAATCTGTAGTTTGCTTCAAGTAATATAAACATTTTAACAATATTGATTCTTTCAATCCATGAACATGGAATATCTTTATTTGTTTTGTGTCCTCTTCAACTTCTTACATCAGTGTTTTACAGTTTACATTGTTGAGATGTTTCTCTTCTTTGGTTAAGTTCATTAATAGGTATTTTATTTTATTTGTGGCTATTATAAATGGGATTACTTTTTTATGTCTTTTTCAGATTCTTTGCTGTTGGAATATAGAAATGCCACTGATTTTTGTATGTTGATTTTGTAGCCTGCAATTTTACTCAATTTATTTATCAGTTTTAATAGTTTTTGGTGGACTCTTTAGGCTTTTCTAGATATGAGATCATATCATCTGCAAACAAGAGTAATTTGACTTCTTTCTTTCCATTTTGAATGTGCTTTATTTCTTTGTCTTGTCTGATTGCTCTAGCTAGGACTTCCAGTGCTATGTTGCATAGGAGTAGTGAAAGTGGGCATTCTAGTCTTGTTCCAGATCTTAGAGGAAAGGCTTTCAATTTTTCCGCATTTAAGACGATACTGTGGGTCTGTTGTATGTAGCTTTTATTGTGTTGGAGTATGTTCCTTCCATACCTGGTTTTTTGAGGGTTTGTATCATGAAGGGAAGTTGAATTTTATAAAATGCGTTTTCAGTATCAATTGAAATGATTGTATGGTTTCTGTCATTCATTCTGTTGATATAATGTATCACATTAATTGATTTGCATATGTTGAACTACCTTTGCATCCTTGGGATCAGTCCCATTTGGTCATGACAAATGATCATTTTAATTTATTGTTGAATTTGGTTTGCTAGTATTCTCTTGAGGATTTTTGAATCAATGTTTATCAGTGATATTGGCCTGTAGTTTAATTTTTTTGACATGTCTTTGTCTGGTTTTGGTATCAGGGTAATAATACTGGCCTCATACAAGGTGTTTGGAAGTATTCCCACCTCCTCTATTTTTTGGTGAAGTTTGAGTAAGATTGGTATTACTTCTTCTTTACATTTCTTTTGAAATTCAACAGTGAAGCCATTGGGTCCTGGGAACTTTTTATTCTTGATCTTTACCTTACATCCTATAAAAAAGTTAACTCAAAATACGTGTTACACTTAAATGTAAAACCTAAACCTACAAAACTTGCAGAAGAAAACATATAAGAAAATCTCTGTTAACTTTCAGTTAGGCAAAAATTTCTTGCATATTACACTACGCACATGATCCATAAAAGAAAACCTTATAGATTTGCCTTCTTCAAAATTTAATCTTCTGCTCTGTGAAAGACACTTTTAAGAGAATGAAAAGGCAAGACATGAACTGGGAAAAAATATTTGCGAAACACACATCTGATCAAACACTTGTATTCAAAATATGTAAAACATTCTCAAAATTCAATGAAAAGGAAATGAAGAATTCAAATATAAAAGACGTGAAAAGTTTGAACAGATACTATATACCTAAGAAGATACGCATATGACAAAAAAAACACATGCATAAATTCTCAGCATGTTAGTCATCAGTGAAGTGCAATTTTAAACTGCAATTAGATACTACTACACTCTTATGAGAATTGCTAAAATATAAAAAAAAAAAAACTGGCACATGGAATGTTGGTGAAGATGAGGAGCAACTAGAACGTTCATACGTTGCTAGTGAAACGCAAAGTGTCACAGCTATTTTGGAAACATCTTGGTAGTTTTTTATAAAGTTAAGCAGACACTTTACAATACATTCCAGCAATCCCACTGCTAGCTATTTAGGCAAAATAATGAAAACTTACGTTCACACAAAACTTGTATGTATTTATAGCAGTTTATTTTTTGTGATTACCCCAAACTGAAAACAACTCAAATATCCTTTAATTGGTAAATAAAGGGACAAAATTTGTTTTACCTATACAGTGTATAGATTTCATCTATACAATGGAATGCATCACTTGATGGGAATGTCTTCTGAGAAAATGCATTGTTAGGCAATTTTGTCACTGTGCAAGCATGATAGAATTCATTTACACAAACACAGATGTTATAACCTACTTCACACCTAGGATATACAGTATAGCCTATTGCTTCTAGGTGGCAAACCTGTATAGCATGTTACTGTACTGAATACTGTATGCAATTCTAACACAATGGTATTAGTGTATCTAAACACATCTAAACATAGAAAAGGTATAGTGAAAATATGATATAAATGATTTAAAAAATGCTATACCTCTATAAGGTACTTACCACGAATGGAGCTTGTAGCACTGGAAGTCGTTCTGGGTGAGTCAGTGAATGAGTGGTGAGTGAATGTGAAGGCCTAGGACATTACTGTACACTACTGTGGGCTTTATAAACACTGTTCGTATAGGCTACACTAAATTTTTTAAAAATTATTTTTCTTTCTTCAATAATAAATGCAACTTACTGTGACTTTTTTGCTTTATAAACTTCTACTACTTTAACTTTCTCTTTTGTTATAACATAGCTTAAAACAAACACATTGTACAACTGTACAATGTGTTTGTTTATATCCCTATTCTGTAATCATTTTTCTATTGTTAAAAAGTTTGATTTATTTTTTAACTTTTTTCTTAAAAACAGAGACACAAACACACACAATAGCCTAGGCCTACACAGGGTCAGAACCATCAGTATCATTGTCTTCAACCTCTACATCTTGTTCATTGGAAGGTCTTCAGGGACAGTAATATGCATAGAGCTCTTACATCCTTTGATAACAATGCTTTCTCCTGGAATACTTCCTGAAGGACTTGCCTAAGGCTATTTTACACTTAACTTTGTTTTTGTAAGTAATAGCATGATGTAGCCAGAAAAAAGAATGAAATCATATCATTTTCAGCAACATAGATGCAGCTGGAGGCCATTATTCCAAGCGAATTAACACAGAAGCAGAAAGCCAAATATCACACATTCTCACTTATAAGTAGGAGCTAAACAATGGGTATACGTGGACAAAAAGATGGAAATAATAGACACCAGGCACTTTGACAAGCGGGAAGGATGTAGGGAAGAAAGGGCTGATAATCTATTTATTGGGTAGTATGTTCACGATTTGGGCGATGAGTTCAATAGAAACCTAAACTCAAGCATTATGCAATATGCCCATGTAACAAACCTGCACATATATCCCCTGAATCTAAAATAAAATTTAAACAATAGAAATTATCTCAATCATGCTGAACAGAATTTGATGATTCCTACAGGGCAGTGATTACCACGTGTTCTCATTTTTACCTTGCTTCAATATCAGTTTTTGTTTTTGTTTTGTTTTGAGACAGAGTCTCTCTCTGTTGCCGAGGCTGCAATGCAGTGGCGTGACTCGGCTCATTGCAACCTCTGCCTCCTGGGCTCAAGTGATCCTCCCACCTCAGCCTCCTCAGTATCTAGAACTACAGGTGCACACCACCACGCCCAGCTAATTTTGTATTTTTGTGGGGGTGGGTAGAGATGAGGCTTTGCCGTGTTGCCCAGGCTCGTCTCAAACTCCTGGGCTTAAGTGATCTGCCCGGCTTGGACTTCCAAAGTGCTGGGGTTACAAGCGTGAGTTGCCGTGCCCAGACAATATCAGTTTTAATTCTATCTTATTCTTACTCTACTATCTCATATTTGCTGTTTTGAGGGTGAAGTAATGAGAGCAAAGTAACCTGCCATTCACATGAAGTTGAATCTGCAACCTATCTAATACATTACATAGTCTGTTTACTTAAAGTTGATCTCTTCCATTTGTTTTAGTTGCTGTCTCTCACAAGAGAAAGTTATCAGGTTATTCTTGGTTGCCCGCTCATGTTAAAGACTGTAGAACTAAAATGTTGACTGAAGATTTCTGCTTCTGGTAATTGCAGAATCAGTAAGTTGGACTAAACCACAAAAAAAGAAGTAATATCTCTTAATATCTTCAGTGCATCTGAGAGTTAATAAGGTAGTGAAAAAACACTGAACTTGGATCCAAGGAGACGACTGAAATTCGGAAATATGGGCTCCCATTTTGGGGATGCTCTCCCCCGGGATGTTGCTAATTTTATGAGACAAGGCAGATATACAAAGCAGAAATATTGAAAGACTATTGGGTCTAGGGGGATAAAATTTAGAGTTCAAGAGCTTCCAAGAAGTGGGAAGCATGAGTAATCGCATATATTTTGGTTAGGGGTCCTGAAGGCTCCACCAAAGAAGTAAGGGTAACCTTGAACTAGACTAAATTTTGCAGGAATTGCAGCCCAGCTTCAAATAATACGAGTCACTGAAATTGTAATATAGTGATTCTATATTGTTATGTTCCACAAATGCTTGGAAGAAGCTAATGTAAATTTTCTCTGGAGGAAGATAACATTATCCTAAACTCCGAATTATTTTTATAACCAATTTTAATTGCAATGTTTAACATACGGTAAAAATCACAACGGAAAAAAAAAATAGGAACAAAAATCAACAGAAAAAATAGACAATAGCAGCATCTCCACAGCTGATCCAGAAATATGAAATATGTCATACAAATTTTAAGATAACTACATTTATCATATTCAAGAGGTTATGATACAAGATTGAGAATTTGGGCAGAGTAATAAAAACTAAGAAGATATGAGATTTGAAGAATAAAATGGATATTTTAGGATTGAAAAACTATGAAAAGCAATATTAAGAATTCCATGGATGTGTTCTCACAGGAGGTTTAAACCTGGCGGAAGAAAAATTTGGTGAACTGAAATTTGGTGAAATTTTTCCTCGGAAAGATCAGAAGAAAAATAACCGGAATAAAGCATACACAAAACATGAAAAACACTAAAACAAGGAAGGAACCATAAAGAATGCAAAGAGAAGGTCTAACATCTGTGTAGCTTCAGATGTAGAAAAAGAGGAGAGAGAGAATAGACCAGAAGTAATATTTGTGGAAATGATGGCTGAGAGTTTTCCCAAACTAATGAAAGACATTGAGACATCCAAACAGAATAAGTACAAGGAGCTAAACACCTAAGCCTATTATAGTAAAATTGCTCAAACCCAAGTTAAAGATAAGATTATAAAATCAGCCAGAGGGCCGGGCACAGTGGCTCATGCCTGTAATCCCAGCACTTCGGGAGGCCGAGGCGGGAGGGTCACCTGAGGTCAAGAGTTCAAGACCAGCCTGGCCAACATGGTCAAACCCTGTCTCTACTAAAAATATAAAATTCAGCTGGGTGTGCTGGTGTGTTCCTGTAATCCCAGCTACTTGGCAGGTCAAGGCAGGAGAATGGCTTGAACCTGAGAGGCAGAAGTTGCAGTGAGCTGAGATCATGCCACTGCAGCCTGGGTGACAGAGCAAGATCCGTCTCAAAAAAAAAAAAAAGAAAAGAAAAAAAAAACAGGTAGAGGAAAAATAGGTCTGTTTGTTTGTTTGTTTGTTTGTTTATTTATTTATGACACAGGATCTCACTGTTGCCCAGGCTGGAGGGCAGGTGTGATCACAGCTCACTGCAGTCTCAACCTCATGGGCTCAAGCTACCAACCCACCTTAGCCTCTGGAGTAGGGTGGGACCACAGGTGTGTGTCACCACACCCAGCTAAGTTTTTACAGGTTTTTGTAGATATGGGGTCTTATTATGTTTCCCAGATTGGTCTCAAACTCCTGAGCTCAAACGATCCTCCCACCTTGGCCTCCCAAAGTGCTGGGATTACAGGCATAAGCCACTGTGCCTGGCCTAGTGGTCACATTAAAAGGAGCAAAATAAGACAAGGCCCAGGGATTCGCATCTGTAATCCCAGCACTTTCGAGGCCGAGGCAGGAAGATCACTTGAGCCCACAAGTTTGAAACCAGCCTGGGCAACATAGTGAGACCTCTTCTCTACAAAAAAAAACAAAAAAACCCAAAAAAACCTGAGCATGACGATCTCCCCCGTGGTCCCAGCTACTCCAGAGCCTGATGTGGGAGAATTGCTTGAGCCCTGGAGGTCAAGGCTGCATTGAGTCATGATTGTGCCACTGCATTCCAGCCTGGGTGACAGAGTTATATTGTCTCAAAAAAAGGTGGGGAATAAAATAAGACTGACAGTTCACTTCTCAGTATAAATAGTGGAAGCTAGAAGACAATGAAATGATACCTTTAAAGTACTGAAAAAACAGTTACTGCCTATGCAGAACTCTATATCTAGTTAAAATATACTTAAAGAATGAAGGTATAATAAAATCGTTTGCAACCATCCAAAAACCAAGAGAATTTGCCACAACAGATCCAATTCAAAGAAAATACTATAAGATGTTCTTCACGCAGAAGAAATGGATACAGATAAAAGGTTGGAGATGCAACAGAAATAATAAACAATGAAAATAGAATATATGTACCCTAAAATGAAAGAATATTTCCTAATAATATCTTGTTGCTTTTTAACAAATATAGAGAATGAAAATGCATGACAGCAATCAAGAAGGGAGTAAATTGATTTAAACTATTCTAAAATATTTGTATTTTTCAAATAAAAGGTAAAGATACAAATGAGTATTAGATTCTATCTTTGTTATCTCTGGGGTAACTGCTTGAAAATAATACAAGAGTGTACAACTTTCTTTGACAGCTTTATTGAGATATAATTCACATACCACACAATTCATCCTTTTAAAATGTACAATCCCATGGTTTTACTATATTCCCAGAGCTTTACAGCCATCACCTCTACCTAATATTAAACATTTTCATCACTCACAAAAGAAACTTTATTCTTATTAGCAATCTCCATTCTCTCGGAATCTATCATCCTAATCCTTGGGCGGCCATTAATTTACTTTTGTCTGTATAGATTTCCCTATTCTGTACATTTCATATAAAAAGTATCATACATTCTGCATTTTTTTGTGATTCACTTTTTTCACTTACCATAATGTTTTCAAGGATCATCCGTATTGTATCATGTATCAGTACTTTACATATTTTTATTGCTGGATACTATTCCATTGTATGGACATACCACATTTTATTTATCCATTCATCAGTTGATGGACATTTGAGTTGTTTCCACTTGGCTTTAATGAATAATGATGCTATGTATATTTGTGTACAGGTTTTTGTACGGATGTATGTTTTCGATTCTTTTGGATATCTACCTAGAAGTGGAATTGTTAGGTCATGTGGTAACTACATATTTAACTTAACTTTCAGAGGAACTGCCAATTTTTTTTTTTTTTTTTGAGACGGAGTTTCACGCTTGTTGCCCAGGCTGGAGTGCGATGACACGATCTCTGCTCATTGCAACCTCTGCCTCCCTGGTTAAAGTGATTCCCCTGCCTCAGGCTCCCAAGTAGCTGGGATTACAGGCATGCACAATCACGCCTGGCTAATTTTGTATTTTTAGTAGAGATGGAGTTTCATCATATTGGTCAGGTTGATCTCGAACTCCTGACTTCAGGTGATCCACCTGTCTTGGCCTCCCAAAGTGCTGGGATTACAGGCATGAGCTACTGAGCCCAGCCCCAAATTATTTCATAAAGCAGCTGCACCATTTTATATCTCCACTGCAGTGTATGAGGGTTTCAATTTTTCCACAAAATGAATAACACTTGTTATTGTCTTTCTTTTCTATTTTAACTATCCTAGAATAAGTATAAGGAACTAAACACCTAGGCCTGTCATAGTAAAACTGCTGAAAACCCAAATTGAAAATATGATCAAAAAGCAGCCAGAGGAAAAATATAAGTCACTTTTATTTATTTATGAGATACGATCTCTCTCTGTCACCTAAGTTGGAGAATGGTGGTACAGTCACTTCTCACTGCAGCCTCTACCTCCTGTGCTCAGGTGATCCTCCTGCCTCAGCCTCCCAATTAGCTGCGACTACAGGCATGTTCACCACCCGTGACTAATTTTTTTGTAGAGATGAAGTCTTGATATGCTGCCAGGCTGGTATTGAACTCCTGGACTCAAGTGATCCTTCTATGTCAGCCTCCCAAAGTGCTGGGATTACAGGTGTGAGCCGCCACGCCCAACCTCATTGAGGTTTTGATTTGCATTTCTTGAATGACTAATGATGTTGAGCATCTTTTGTGTAACTTCTGTGGTGCAATGTCCAAATATTTTCCCATTTTCATTAAGTTATTTATCTTCTTATTACTGAGTTGTAAGTTTTCTTTATATATTATGAATAATATTGTTTTATCACATATATGATTTTTACAGTCTGGGACAGAATTTTCACTTACATAATGTCTACATAATGTCTTTTTTTTTTTTGGGGGGGGGGGGGCGGAGTTTTGCTCTGTCACCCAGGCTGGTGTGCAATGGCCCAATCTCAGCTCACTGCAACCTCCGCCTCCCAGGTTAAAGCTGTTCTCCCACCTCAGCCTCCAGAGCAGCTGGAATTACAGGCGCCTGCCACCACACCCAGCTAATTTTTGTATTTTTGTTAGAGACGGGGTTTCGCCATGTTGGCCAGGCTGGTCTTGAACTACTGACCTCAAGTGATCCACCCGCCTCAGTCTCCCAAAGTGCTGGGATTACAGGCGTGAGCCACTCCACCCAGCCCAACATAATGTCTTTTGAAGAGTAAAAATCTTTAAAATTCCACGAGTTCCAATTCATTAATTTTATTTTCTTTTGTGCCATGATTTTAGTGTAATATTAGGAAATCTATGCTTATCCCAAGGTCAAAACAAATTTTCCATCTTTGTTTTCTTCTATAAATTCTATAGTTTTAGCTTTTATGTTTTGAGGTATAATAAATTTAGAGTTAATTTTTATATATGGTTTTTGGTAATGATCTAAGTTCACTTTGTTTTATGCATATGGTTATCAAATTTTCTCATTACTATTTGTTAAAATGACTATTCTTTCCTTAGTGATTTGGTTCAATAACTTTAATGAACATCAATTTAGCATAAATATAATGATATTCTCTGTGCTTTCTATTATTTTTCATGTTTCTTAGTCGGTTTTGTGCTGCTGTAACAGAATATTTGAGACTGGGTAATTTATAAATAAAATAAATTTATTTCCCACAGTTCTAGAGACTGGGAAGTTCAAGATCAAGGAGTCAGCATCTGGTATCTGTCAAAGGCCTTATTGTTGCTTCCTCCAGAGGTGAAGAATGCTGTGTCCTTACATGGCAGAAGGCAGAAGGTCAATGACTCTTCATCAAGCCCTTTTATAACGGCATTAATTTATTCATGAGGACAGAGTCCTCATAACCTAAACATCTCTCCAAAGACCCAACCTCCCAACACTTGCACTGGGGATTAATTTTCCAATACGTGGATTTTGGGAGACACATTCAGAATATAGCATTTTGCTTCTGGACTCTCAAAATTCATGTCCTTCTTACATGAAAAATACATTCATTCTATCCCCAAAGCACCCTCAAAAGCCTAAAATCCAGAGTCTTGTCTAAATTAAATATGGGTGAGACTCAAGACACGATGCATCCTGAGGCAAACTTCCTTCCATCTGCAAGGCTGTAAAATCAAACAAGTTACACATTTTTAAAATATAGTGGTGGGATAGGCACAGGTTATACAATTCTATCCCAAAAGGGAGAAATAGGAAAAGAGAAAAGAGTAGTGGGTCCCACGTAGGTCCAAAATCCAAAAAGACAAACAATGTTAAATCTTAAGACTGGAGCGTTATCTTCTTTGACTTTATATCCCACCTTCCAGACTTACTGGGGCAGAGGTTGGGTGTCCAAGGCTCCCGAAAACCCTACCCCCATGGTTCTCATGGTTTGGAGTCAGATGCCTGTAACTATGCCAGGCTGATGTGGAATACTGGTAGCTCTACAAGTCTGAGGCCTCAGGGGCAGCCCTGTTTCCATGGCTCCATTAGGCATTGCCCTAGTGGGAACTCTCTGTGGGAGCCGTGCTTCTTTGACAGGTGTCTGCCTGGACCCTGAGACTGTCTAAGACATCCTTTGAAATCTAGGTGGAGGAAGTCATGCAGAATTAGTACCACATGGATGCTACCAAGGCTCACCACTTGTGCCCTATGGACCAGTGGTCTGAGTTACACTGGGGCCTGCTTGAGCTGCAGCTGGGGTGGGCCAAGGAGTACTGCACCATAATGTGGAGAGCGTAAACCTGAGGTGACACTTGGCAGTGAGCACTGAGGTCTTGCAAGTACCCTGGGCCCCTTAATGAAAATCGTTCTACTCTAAAGGGCCTAGTACTCTGAGCCCGTGATGAAAAGGATAGCTTAGAAGATCCCTGAAATGTCCTTAGGATCACTCTCTCATAGTCTTGGTGAACAAAATCTGACTTCTTTCTATTCATACTAATCCTCTTATCAAAAAGTTGTTGGCCATGCTCTTAGTTTTCTCTACTAATCACACTTTTAAATTCTTCATATGGCCAGGCTGAGAATTTTCCAAATCTTTACGTTCTGCTTTCCTTTTAATTATAAGGTTTGTCTTCAAATAATTTCTTCTGGCATTTTACTATAAACAGTTAAGAGAAGCCATGCAGTGTCCTGAACAATCTGCTCCTTAGAGATTTCTTTCTGCCAAATATCTCACTTCCTTGCTCTTAAGTTCTGCCTTCCATAAAGTCCCAGGACACAGACAATGTAGCCCAGTTCTTTGCCACTTTATAATAAAGATGACCTTTTCTTCAGTTTCCAACACATTGTTCCTCCTTTCCACCTGAGACTTCATCAGAACAGTCTTTATTGCCCATATTTCTAGCAACATTCTGTTCGCAATCATTTACATAATTTCTAAGAAAAATGAAGCTTTCTCTATAGCTCTTCTCCTTCTGAGCCCTCACCAGAATCACTCTCAATGCTGTATTTATGTTAATACAGACTTTCCTTCCCGGATTCACTTCAAAACTGTTCCAACCTCTACCTATTACCCAGTTCAAAAACAGCTTCCACATTTTAGGGTATTTGTTATAGCAACATCCCATTCCTCTGGTACCAGTTTCTGTCTTAGTATGTTTTGTGCTGCTATAACGGAATATCTGAGACTGGGTAATTTATAAAGAACATACATTTATTTCTCACAGTTCTGGAGGCCAGGAAGTCCAAGAAGGCATTGGCATCTGGTGCCTGGTGAGAGCCTTCTTGCTACATTCTCTGGAGGGGAAAAATGTTCCGTCATCACATGGTAGAAGGTGGAACTCCAACAGAGCAAGCTCCCCTCATCAAACCCTTTTATAACAGCATTAATCCATTCATAAGGGCAGAGTCTTTATAACTTAAACACTTCCCAAAACATCCTACCTCCTAACACTGTTGCATTGTTGGATTAAATTTCCAACACACGAATTTTGGAGGACACATTTAGACCAAAGCACTATTGATATATGTGTCTATCATTAAGCCAGGATCATTCTGTCTTTATTAATGTAGATTTATCGTAAAGTTTTTAATGTGGTAGTTTAACGTCTCTCACATTTTTCTTCACTTTCAAAATCGTTTAGGCTATTCTTGGTACATTGCATTTCCATATGGGACTTAGCATCAGCTTGTTAATTTTTCCAATAAGGCTGCTCAAATTTTTACAGAGATTTCATCAAATCTATAAGGCAATACAGGAAAACATCCATTTTAACAATATTGAGCCTCCAATCTATGAACATGAATTTTCCATTTATCTTTGATTTTTCTAATTTCTCTCATCGATAATTGGTAGCTTTCAGTGTAACTTACTTGTGCACTTTTAAAAATCAAATAACTTTTTGTTGTGGTAAAAATATACATAACTTAAAATTTACTATTGCCACCATTTTAAGTGTACAGTTTGGTGGCATTAAGTACATTCACATTATTGTACAACCATCACCACCAAGCATCTCTAGAACTTTTTCATCTTCTCCAACCAAAACTTTATACAAATGAATCGTTAGGTCCCCATTCCACAGCATTTTCCACCCACAGCTTCTGGCAACTACCATCCTACTTTCTGTCTCCATGTATTTGACCACTATAGGTACCTCACATAAGTGGAAACTTACAATATTTTTTTAACTGACTTATTTGGCTCAACGTAATGTCTTCAGGGTTCTTTCATGTCTTGGCATGTGTAAGAATTTCCCAACCTTTTAAGGATTAATAGCATTCCATTGTATGTATATATTAAGTTTTATTTAACCATTCTTTCATCTATGAATATGGTTTGCATCATCTTTGTAGCTATTACGAATAATGCTGTTATGAATATGAGTGTAAAAATATTGCACACTTTAAAACTTAAATTTATACCTACTTATGCATCATCACTTTATTCTTTTTTATGGCTGTATATTATTTCATTGTGTGGTTATATAACATTTTGTTTATCCATTCATTCATTGAGGGGCATTTGTTTTCTTCCCCACTTTTTGACTGTTATTAAAATGCTGCCATGAACATTTGTGTACAGATTTTTGGGTGAATGTATGTCCTCATTTTCTTGGGCATATAATTAGGAGTAGAGTTGCTGAGCCGTATAACTTTATGTTTAGCTTTTTGAAGAATGCCAATTTTTTTTTTTTTACAGCAGCTGAGTCATTTTACATTTCCACTACCAATACGGGATGGCTACAATTTATCCATGCCATTTTTAACACATTTTATTGTCTTACCTTTTTGGCTATAGCCATCCTAGTTGTGTGAAGTTCGTTGTTTCACTGTTGTCTTGATTTGTGCTTCATTAGTGGCTAATATTGTTGAGCATCTTTTCATATGCTTATGGCCATTTCTCTTTAGAGAAATATCTATTCAAATGTTTTGCCCATTATAAAATGGGATATTTATGTCTTTATAATTGAATCATATTTTTTATAAATTACAGATACAAATCCCTTATCAGATGTTTGCAAATATTTTGTCCCATTCTGTGTATTGCCCTTTTGTTTGATGGAATTGTTTGTAGTAGAAAGTTTTAAGTTGTGATGAAGTCAAACATATGTTTTTTTCTTTTGTTGCTTATGCTTTTGGTGTCATATCTATAAATTCTTTGCTTACCTCAAGAGCATGTGGATTAACTCCTACAGTTTCTTCTAAGAATTTTCTAGTTTTACCTTTTACATTCGGTCCATGATCAAGTTTTAGTTAATTTTTGTATATGGTTTAAGGAATGGGTACAACTTTTTTTTTTTTTTTGCATGTGGATATCCAGTTACTTCATTACCATTTGTTGAATAAATTATTCTTTCCCCTACTGCACTATCTTGGAACCTTACTGAAACTCAGTTGACCATACTGAAAGTGTGTATTTCTGGACTCTCAATTTTGCTTCAGCTCTCATGTATCTATCCTTATGCTAGTATGTCTTGATCCCTGCAGCTCTGTAGCAAGTTTTGAAATTGTAAATGGCATCCTCAAACATTTTCTCCAGATTATCTCTCACATTTCCATATGAATTTTAGGATTAGCTAGTAATTATTTGCAAGCAAAAACTTTCAAACAGCTGGGATTTTAATAGAAATTGTGCTGAATCTATAGATTAATTGGGGGGGATCAGTGCCACTTTTAGAATATTAAATCTTCTGAAAAGGAATGTATTTATATTTATATGATTTTGTTTATTTTTTCACCAATTTTTAAAGTTTCTTTAACATTGCACTTCCTTTGTGAAATTCATTTCTAAGTATTTGATTCCTTTTGATGCCATTGTAAACAGAATTGTTGTCAATTTCATTTTGTTCATTGTTTACATAGAGAAATACAGTTAATTTTTATATATTAATTTTGTCTTGCAATCTTGCTGAATTTATTTATAAATATTAGTTCAAGTATTTTAGTATTAATGGTTAATTTCTTAGAATTTTTCCATATAAAAGATCATATCATCCTTGAATGACAAGGGTTTTACTTATTTTTTTCAAACCTGGATGCCTTTTATTTCTTTTTATTGCCTACTTGCCTTAGCTAGAATCTCTCATATGATGTTAAATGTAAATGTCAAGAATGGACATCTTTATCTCATTCCTGGTCTTGGGGAAGCATTCCGTCTTTCACCATTAAGTATGATGTTATCTGTGGGTCATCTGTAGATGTCCTTTTTCAGGTTGAGGAAGTTTCCTTTTATTCCTAGTTTATTTAGTTTTTTTTTTTGATCATGAAATAGTGTTGGATTTTGTCAAATTATTTTCTGCATATATTGAGACGAGCATGTGTTTTTTGTCTTTTATTGTATAGGTATTGTGCATTTCATTAACTGTTAAATCAATATTGCATTCTTAGGATAAATCCAACTTGGTCGTGGTGTAAAATATTTTTTGTATGTTTCTGGATTATTTTACTAGTGTTTTGTGGAGGATTATTTTATTTATAACAGATGTTCATCTGCAGTTTTCTTGTAATGCTTTTATCTTGTTTTGTATCATCGCAATACTGGTTTCATAGAATGAGTTTGGGAGTGTTTTCTCCTCCTCTGCCTTTTGAAAGAATTTGTGGAGGATTGGTGTTAATTCTTTAAATTTCTAATAAAACTTACCTGTGATGCCATCTGGGTCTTGGCTTTTCTTTGTGACATATTTTAAATTACTAATTTGTTTTCTTTACTTGTTATAGGTCCACTTAGATTATTTCTTCTTCACTTAGCTTCAGAAGTTTGTGTTTTTACAGGAGTTGTCCATTTTATCTAATTTATCTAATTAGTTGATACACTGTTGTTCATAGTATTTCTTTATAATCCCTTTCATTTCTGCAAATTCAGTCCCAATGTACATTTTTCTTTACTGATTGTAATAATTTTATTTTTTAATTTTTTCTGGTTTGTCTATCTAAAGGTTTGTCAATTTTGTTGATGCATTTAAATAACCAATTTTGACTTCATTGATTTTCTCTATTGTTTTTATATTCCCCATGCTATTCATTTCAAATCTAGCATTTATTATTTTCTCCCTTCTGCTTTAGGTTTAGTTTGCTCTTATTTTTCTATTGTCTTAAATAAGTCAGGTTATTGATTTGAGATCTTTCTATTTTATAATATAGGCTTTTAAACTAAATGCCTATATTAAGCACTGCTTTAGCTACATGACAAGAGTGTATAATTTTTAAGCCAATAGAGGGGGAAATAAAATAATAAAAATATTCACTCCAAAAGAAAGGAAAAAAGGAAGGGAAAAGGAAAAATAGAGAAAATGGGAGAAATAGAAGTGTATAGTAAAATAGTAGATTTAAGCAAATAGAATCTTGTTCTGTATGGCAGTCAGCTGGGTATATATATGTATAAAAGTTCATAGTTCTACACTTAATATTTCTATGTTTTATAAAGGTCAATCATGCCTCATTAAGGTGTATTTAAAAACTCAAAATAAAAAGTAATTATATTATGTGGAAAAGGACTAAATATTCCAATTAAGAAGCTTGTCAGACTGCTTAAAATCCCAACTACATGCTGTTTACTCGAGAATCTGAAAGGATATAGAAATATTGAAAGTAAAAAAAGGAAAAGACATGCTATATAAATTCTAGCCAAAAAGAAAGCTGGTCTAACTGTATTAATCTTAGTTAAATTCATTTTAAGCCAAAAATGTTTGTGGAAATAAAAAGAGGTACTACATTTAAAATGGTGAATTTATCAAGAAAATATAAAAACACTAAATATATGTGTACCTAATATTATAATTTCAAAACATATAAAGTAAAATCCAACAAAATTACATAGAGAAACAGACAAATCTACAATCAGGATTAAAGATTTTTATACATCTATCTTGGTAACTAATCATGTAAACAACAATAAATACTAAGAATATAGAATCTTTGAGCACGTAATTTAAATACTTGAATTGTTACATATAGAATAGTACGTCCAATAATTGCATAAAATACATTGTCTTAAGCACACATGGGACATACATAAAAATTCATTATACACTAGGCCATCAAACAAGTTTCAGCAAATTTCATTGGACTTAAACAATATAGAATCAGTTATCTGATCACAGGTGAAGTGAGAAATCAATTATGAAATGATACCTGGAAAATACTTATATGTTTGATAATTTAAAATATACTTCTAAGTAATCAATAGGCAAAATAATATATCATAATGGAAATTTTTAGGAACTATTTTAACTGAATGATAACAAAAATATACTGCATATCAAAGCTTGCATTATTCAGTTAAAGCCATGCTCAGAGGGAAATTTGTACAGTTACATGAAAAAAATTAGAAAAGAAGAAAGGCTGTAATCATTGAGCTAAGCATGTATCAGAAGAAGTTAAAAAGAACAGTAAATTAAATTTATTAAGGAGGTAGGATATACTAATGATAAGAATGGAGATCAATGAAATAGAAAATGAATGTACTAGAGAGGATCAGTATAGACAAAATTGGATTATTTGAAAATATGAAAAGAATTGACAAACTCCTGGCAAGACTAACCAAGACGAAGGAGGAGAAGAAGGAGAAAATAGCTAATGTTATTAGTTATTAGTTCGTTTTCACACTGCTATAAAGATACTAGCTGAGACTGGGCAATTTATAAACAAAGGAGGTTTAATTGACTCAGTTCTGCATGGCTGGGGAAGACTCAGGAAACTTACAATCATGGCCGAAGGGGAAGCATATTGGGGGAACCCGTTCCCAATATTTCAACATAGGTTCTTTCTATTTACCATAAGTGTCGGCTGACTGAGAAATAAAGAGAAAGCGTACAAAGACAGGAATTTCATAGCTGGGCCGCAGGGGGTGACATCACATATCAGTAGGACTGTGAGGCCCACTTGAGCCTCAAACCAGCAAGTTTTTTTTATTAAGCGTTTCAAAAGGGGAGGGGGTGTAAGAACAGGGAGTAGATCACATGCTTCAAATGGCAAAAAGGAGAACTGCTGATAAGGGTCTATGTTTAGCGGTGCACGTATTGTCTTGATAAACATCTTAAACAACAGAAAACAGGGTATGAGGCAGATAAAATATATTGACACATAAAATACCATAGCAATTCTCATATTTAATGGTGAAATGTTGAAGGCACTATTGGGTTGGAGATAAGACAAGAGTGACCACTATCACCATTTCTATTTAATATTGTACTGGATAATGCCAGTACACTAAGGGAAAAATAGAAAAAAGAAATAAAAGGTATTATGATTGGAAAGAAAGATATAAAACAGTCATCTCCTACAAATATAAGTATTAATAAGTGAGTTTATAAGTTTTGTGGTATATAAAGTTAATATGTAAAACTCATACCAGTAATAGACAGAAATATAAATAAAAGCATATAATTTACAATAGCATCAAAATGTCAAATGCCTAGGAATAAATCTAACAGTAGTCTAACATAAGATATATGAAGCCTCTATACCTAAAACTATAGGTCATTATTAAGCGATATTGAAGAACATGTAAAGAAATGAAAGGACACACCATTTTTTCTAGGATTGAAAGATTCAACTTTAAACACGTCACTTCTTCCCAAACTTGAATATATTTAATGAAATCTCAATTAAACTCCCAAGAGGTTTTTGTGAAACTTGACAAGCTGATTTTAAAATTTGTATGGAAATGCAAAGATGAACAAGATCATATAACTTGCTCCACAACACATGAAGACTTATAAAACAACATCAATTAAGCCTGGTATCAGTACAGAAATAGGCAAGAAGAGCAAAGGAACAGAACAGTATGCCCAGAAACAGACTTAAGCATATTTGGCCTCTTGATTTAAGACAAAGCTGGCATTGCAGAGCAGCAGAGGAAGGGTTGTTTTTCAACAAACAATGTAGGAATAACTTTATAGCAATTTAGAAAGAAAAAAGAAATTTAATTGCAACTTTATGCCATACACAAAAAATTAGTTTCAGAAGGAATGTAGATCTACATGTAAAAGGCAAGATGACAGAGCTTCTGGGATATAATTGAAGATTTGTATGGTGTTGAGGTAAATAAGTATTTCTTAAACATGCTAAAAAATACTAAAAGGAAAAATTATAAATTTGATAACAAATTTAAGAGCATCTATTCAGGAAACTATTAAGAAAGGGAAAAGACAAGCCACAGAACATACTTTCAATACACTACATTTATCTGACAAAGAATGTCTGCAAATCCATAAGAAAAAAAAGCATGACCATGCACTTCCAAAAACTAGACAATCAAATGACCAAAAACATGCGAAAAGTTAATCAACTTTCTTAGTTCTTAGAAAATTCCACAAAATGTCAATGCAACAAAATGGCTAATATCAAGTATTGACAAGGATGTGGTTTAACCAAAACCCTCAGACAGTGCTAAGAGGGAATGTATATTGGTACAACAACTTTGCATAACTATTTGGCTCTTCCACTAATTTAAAAATATCCATCGGCTGGGCATGGTGGCTCATACCTGTAACCCCAGCACTTTGGGAGGCAGAGGCAAGCAGATCACCTGCAGCCAGGAGTTCAAGACCAACCGGGCCAACACGGTGAAACCCTGCCTCTACTAAAAATACAAAAAATCAGCCAGGTGTGGTGGCGGGTGCCTGTAATCCCAGCTACGCAGAAGGCTGAAGCAGGAGAATCGCTTGAACCTGGGAGGCAGAGGCTGCAGTGAGCCAATATCTTACCAGTGCACTCCAGCTTGGGCAACAAGAGCAAAACTCCATCTCAGAAAAAATGAAAGAAAGAAAGAAGGAAGGAAGGAAGGAAGAAGGAAGGAAGGAAGGAAGGAAGGAAGGAAGGAAGGAAGGAAGGAAGGAAGGAAGGAAGGAAGGAAGGAAGGAAAAAGAAAAAAGTATCCATACCTTATAACCCAGCAGAGGTATACTTTGTAGATATGTGTGCATATGGACACCAAGAAACATGTACGAGACTATTCATAATAGCATTATCTAAACAGCCCCAAACAGGAAACAACCCAAGTGTCCATTAACAGTGGAATGTATAAGTAAATCATGGTACTTTCATGGAAAATAAAATATTATATATCAGTGATCCTCAAAGTGGGGTTCCTCAACCACAAGCACCAGCATCACCTGGGAAGTGGTTAGAAGTGCCAATTCTTGAGCCCCAACCTAGGCTGATTAAATCAGAAACTGTATATTGGGGCCCCAAAAATCTGTGTTTTAACAAACCTTCTGGGTGATTCTGATACACTCTCAAATTTGAGAATCACTACCCTACAGCAATGAAATGAATCAACTGCAGCAATATGCAGCAACATACATGAATCTCACAAATACAACGTTGAGTATGAGAAGCCATATATAATATGCACTACATATTTTATTTATATGAAGCTTTAAAAATTAAGCAAAACTAAACAGCAATGTTTGAGAATACATGCCAAGGTAGGAAAATTATAAAGAAAATCAAGAATATGCTTACCATAAAAATTGACATCCTGGTTACCCCTAGGTGAGGAAGGAGCAGGTAGAGATTTAAAAGTACCTTAATGGGCATAATGGGTCTGGTGGCAAATTTCTATTTCTTTATCTGGGTGGTGGTTACTTAAGTGTTGTTTGTGATAATTCATTTAGCTGTACTTTGTTTTGTGTGCTCTTCTATTCTCTCTCTCCCCAATATATATATAATATATAAAATATAATATATACTATATTATATAAAATATATAAAATATAGGATATAATACATAAAAATATATATTATATATAATAAATATATAAATAAATGTATATTTATGTATTTATTTATATTGTATTAATATATAATATAGAAATGTAAATAAAAATACATAAATATATAAATATATATAAATTAAATATATAATTATATATTATATAAATATAATATATGTAAATATAAATATATATTATATAATATATAATATGACATATAATATAACATTTATTATATAATAGATCATATTTATATAATATGTATTATATAATATAAATTATTTATATAAAATATATTATATTATAAAAAATATATATATATTTATACGATATATAGTTATATATTATATATTACATATATGGGGAGAAAGAATAGAATAGAGAGAATAGAATATATTATATAATATAAATAATATATAGAATATATATTATATATAAAATATATAGTCTATACATATATATAATCTTTCACGATAAACAATTTTAAAGTTGCTTGGAAGGCCTAAGTCATTTTTTGTGGGAAACCCCAACTTTTCACTCTAGAAATGTCCTTTTAGAAGCTGTTTAGATTGGTGAGAAGAATCCTTAAATCTCTTGCCTGAGAGGCCTAGGTCTGGCTTCCCCTGTTCAGAAAACTGAGTGGTGAGAGGGTTTTCCTTACATGCGATATTTGCTTACCTAATATGTTGCTACTTGTATCTCCTCTTTTATTATGTATTTGTCTCTGTTGGTTTATGCCTTTACACAATTCCCCTTACTGTTGCTTTAGTGGAATTTCAGAAGGGAGCAAAAGTAAATGAAAGCATTCAATTTGCCATCCTTGCTTGGAAGCCCTCTATACTTTTGGCTTCATTTTGTATGGTGAAAGACTTCCTAAGAAGACTCATTTTCCATCTTTATAACATAACATAATACATATTATGTGACAATACATTCCCATTGAGAAAAACATCATAAATCAAATCACAAATTAATTTAACCATGTTACTATTACTGGATATATAGACCCTCCCCATTTTCCCTGATTATGAGCAAGGCTGCAATGGACAGCTTTGTGATTACACTTTTGTCTGCAATTTTGATCATTCCCTTAAGATACATTTCAAGAAATATATCAAAGAGCTTAAACAGTTTGTCATTTTTTCCAGTAAATTGTATCTTTTATTGACTTTTTTCTGATTACAGAAGTTATACGTGCTATTGTAAAAATTTTCAGAAAACAAAGTAGGAGAAAGAAAGCAAAAATCATTCTCAATCTCACAACCTAGTCCTAAAGATAACCACTGTCAACATTTTGGTATATCTTCCCACAAATATGCACAAATGAAAATATAGATTAAAAGAAATCTGTTTTTAAAATTTACACATTTTGCTTAATAGTTTGCTAAAGACATTTGAATACTTGTCCAGAACTTTTGGAATGACAGTAATGTTTTATTCTGTACTGTCCAATGCAGCAGCTACTAATCTCATGTGGCTAATGTGACTGAGGAACTTGATTTCAACTTTTATTTAACTTTAATTAATTTAAATTTAGATATTGCTAGTGGCTACTGTACTGGACAGCCCAGGTATATAAAATATACATATCATTTAATAATTTGCATTTAATAATTTGCAGAATACTTCATTTTATTAATACATTGTAACTTTTTGAACTAATACCTAACTGGTAGACATACGTTGCTTGCAATTTTTGCTATTATAAAGAACATTTCAGTAAATATCCCAGAAAATGAATATATTGGAAAATACTGAGCTAGTTCCATATTCTGGTATATTATCAATTCATACTGTTTTGCCACATCTCTACATAATTATTTTGATTGCTCTTATGATTCAGTTATGGGAATATTTTGCTGAACTTGGATATATATATTTTCATAATTTTGATATTCTGAGTATTTTCTTTTGGGAAAATTTTCCTGGTGTTCAGAAACATTTTCCAACACTACTTCCCGAGCATGAATAAATACAATGTTTTTATTCCATTCCAATTATAAAACACCCACTAACTCTTTTGATGGTAAGGAATGTATCTTTTAGGAAATTATCCAAGCTTAAGATATTAGTGAAATTCTCAGGGATCCAACTTTATATGGATACTTTGATATATTTTTCCTTTTATAGTGTAGTTGTTTTATTTTGTTTTACATTTTTCTTAATTTTGAAGATTAGCATACATACAAGAGTGTAAGAAAATATATGTACAGTTGAAGGAACATCCCTGTACCTACCACCCCATCCAAGGAACAGAATATTACTCTACTTCAGAGGCCCAATGCATGACCTTCTGTCATCATATTTCCCTCACATTTCCCAAGAGATAAACATTTGAATTTTGTGGTAATCATTCCTTGATTCTTCAAAGTTTTTAGCACTTAAATATGTATCCTTAAAAAGAAACAACGTATAATTTTGTCTGTTTTTGAAATTTATACACATGGAACAATAAGTATATATTCCTTTACGTCTGTCTTCTTTCACTCAAATTATGTTACATTATTGATGATACTGTTTTATATCAAGGATAACATAGATACAGTAAAGCACATAAAATACACTATTTTTAATTGCACATCCGAATCATTTTTGAAAATTCATGCATACACCCATCTAACTATCATTCTGATAAAGATAAAGAAGATTTGCAGCACCTTAGAACATGTAAGCTTTGCTGTCCATTATTCCCCCAAAGGAGACTGCTATTTTGGTTTTTACAAATTAATGATTAGTTTTAACTTTTTTGAAGTTCATATGAAAACAGTCATACAGTATGTGGTCTTTGGAGTCTGGCTTCTTTTGCTTATCATTATGTCTGTGAGATTCATCCATGTTGTTGAGGTGTCATTGATGTGGCCTTTATTAAGTAGTATTCCCTTGTATGAATAGACTACTATTTGTCAGTTTTTTGATGATGAGTACTTGTTGGTTTTAATTTGGCTGTTATAAATAAAGCTGTTAGAAGCAGTCGTGTGTGTATTTTGGTGAGTATATGCATTCATTTCTTTGGGCTATACATGCCCAGGAATGAAATTGCTAGGTCATAATCCATAAAGTATGATTAGCTTTGGTAAATACTTTCAAACAGTTTTCAAAAGTTGCTATACAATTTTACATTTCCAGGAGGACTGTAGGAGAGCTCCAGTTCTTCTACATTGTTTCCAACAGTTAGTATTGTCAATATTTTAAATTAGAGTCAGTCTAGTGGGTAGTATCTGGTTGCAGTATTAATTTGCATTTCACTAATGACAATTGTTTGATGATCAGCACTTTTTAAAATGCTAATTGGTCATATCCTCTTTTGTAAAGTGTCTCTTTAAGTTTGCTGCCATGTTTTTGTTGTGTTTTCTTTTTCTTATTAATTTGTGTGTTTTCTTTATGTATACTTGATAAGAGTCATTTGTCAGATATATTCATTGCAGACACCTTTTGCAATCCTCTAACTTACTTTTCCATTTTATAAAAGACTTATTTTTAAACAGTCTTACAGAGACACAATTGACACCCTATTCAATTTATTCCTTTCAAGTGTGCAATTCAATGGCTTTTAGAGTTGTGCAACCATAAACACAATTAATTTGGGGACATTCGCATCACTCCGAAAAGAAACCCTGTACCTACTAGCAGTCACTCTCCATTATCTCCCAATTCCCATATAATCTTATTTCTCTTTCTGTAGATTTGCCTTTTCTGGAAAATTCATGTAAATAGAATCATATAACATGTGGTCCTTTGTTACGGGCTTCTTAGCGTAAACATGGTCCATCCATATTATAGCATATGTTAGTATTTCATTCCTTATAACTGTGTAATATTCCCTTGTTTGGATATAGCACATTTGGTTATTCATTAATCCATTGAAGGACATTTGAGATTCTTCCACTTTTTGGCTACTATCAATAATGCTTGTTATGAACACTCTTATACATGATATTGTGGACATATGTTTAATTTCTTTTGGGAATATACCTAGATAATATTTTGACTCTATGTTTAACTGAGGAACTGTCAGACTGTTTTCCAAAGTGGCTGTACCATTTTACATCTTCGCTAGCAATATATGTAGGTTCCAATGTCTCCATATCCTCACTAAGACTTGTTATTGTCTTTTAAAAAATTATAGCCATCTTAGCGGATGTGAAGTGGCATCTTATTGTGCTTTTGATTTGCGTATCTCTGAGGGCTAATGATGGTGAGCATCTTTTCATGTATTTATTGGCCATTTGTATATCTTCTTTGGAGAAATGTGTATTCAAATTATTTGCCCATACTTAATTGGGTTATTTCTCTTTTTATTGTTGACTTGTAAGAATTGTTTGTATATTCTGCATATAAGGCCCTTGTCAGATATATGATTTGCCCTTTCTCTCTTTTCATGGTGTACTTTCATAAACAAAGGGTTTTTTTGTTTGTTTGTTTCTTTGTTTGAGATGGAGTTTTGCTCTTTTTGCCCAGGGTGGGGTGCAATGGTGTGAATTTGGCTCACTGCAACCTCTGCCTCCAGGGTTCAAGAGATTCTTCTACTTCAGCCTCCCAAGTAGCTGGGATTACAAGCATGTGCCACCACGTCCGGCTACTTTTTTGTATTTTTATTAGAGATGGGGTTTCACCATGTTAGTCAGCTGGTCTCGAACTCCAGACCTCAGGTAATCCACCCACCTCAGTCTCCCAAAGTGTTGGGATTACAGGCGTGAGCCACCGACTTTAATGATTATATTTGAACAGCTTTTAATGTCAATAAAGTCCAGTTTTTTATTTTAAAATTATTATTGCTTTTTGGGTCTTAAGAAATCTTTGTCTATACAAGGTTATTAAGTTGTTTCCTTATGTTTTCTTTTAGAGCTTTTTCACTTTATTTTACATTTAGAAAAATGATGTATTTTAAATGAGTTCTTCTGTATGGTATGAGATTGTTGTCAGGGTAGTCTATTTCTGGATTCCATTCTCTTTCATTAATCTACTTGTCTACCTTTCTGCCAATGCCACACCATTCTGAATTACTATCGTTTTATTGTAAATTTTATAATCTAATAAACAATGTAAGTCCTCCAACTTTGTTCTTCTTCAAGATTTTCTTGGTTATACTAGACCCTTTATATTTTTATATAAATTTTAAAGTTAGCTTATCAATTTTGTCAAACATTCTTCCTGGGAATTTCATTTGGATTATACCAAATATGTAGTTAAATTTGGTTACAACTGATACCTTAACAATGTTGAGTCTTCCAAATCAAAAACATGATAATAAAGCTCAGTTTATTTATGTCTATTCTCAGCAATGTGTTGTAGCTTTCATTATAGAATGTTTGTATAGCTTTCATTAGATTTAGTTCTATTTTAATTTTTTATTATACATATTAGAAATGGCAAAATTAAAATTTTTTCAATATTTTTGTTTCCGGTGTATATAAACACAAGTGATTTTTGTATACTGATTTTGTGTCCAACCACCTTGCTAAACTATCTTATTTATTCTCATGATTCATCTATAGTTGCTTGTCCATATTCTTGGTGTGCTACATTGTCTGTGAATAATGAAAGCTTTGCCTCTTCTTTTCCAATCTGTAAGATTTTTATTTTTATTTTATTTTCAATTTATTTCCTACTGTTCTGGCCAGGTTTTTCAGTACAATGGTGAACAGAAGTGATAATAATGGATGATTTTGTCTTTTTCATGAATTTAAAGGGAATGCCTTCAATTGTTTTATGAATAAGTGTACTCTTTTTATAAAGGATTTTTGCAGATATAACTTATCAGATGAAAATGTTTTTTACTTTTAGTTTTCTAAGAAATTTTTAAATAAATAGATGCCAAATTTTATCAAAAGTATTTTCTACATCAGATGAGATGTTCAATTATTGTTTCTTTTTAAATCTTTAATGTGGCAAATTGCATTATTTGCTATTAAAACTAAAAAGTTTGTATTCCTTCAATAAATACATTTTTGCCATGTCATACTTTTTTTATATTTCTGAATTTGGTTTACTAATGTTTCCTTTATGATTTCTGTATCTCAGTTCATGAATGAGATTGGCTTGGGATCATTAATGTGAGATTGGAATTACTTTTTCTTTGAATGTTAGATATTATTCATTGATAAAACCTTGTGGATCTGGAGTTTACATTATAGGCACATTTTTGAATGATTCATTTACCAGAGGATCATAAAACTATTCAGGTTTTCACTTCTTTTTGTTTCAATTTTGATAAGTTATAATTATTTATTAGAAAAAAATTTGTGATTTATGCAGATTGATAAAATTTGTCAATATACTTTAATTACATATAAATTTATTTTACTGTCTATCCATAGGTAAACCATTTCTTTCTTAATGTTGATTACTTTTAACTTCTATCTTATTTTTCTTATATCAATCTTGGTAATGACTTTGTTAATTTTATTAGTCTTTTCAAGGAATCATCTTTTAATTCATTATGACCTCTATTGTTTACTTTTTCATTTTTTATTGATTTAGCTTTTTTATTATTATTCCTTTCTCCTATAGTATGTGGGTTTATTTTAAGGTTTTTTATTACAAATTTCTCTAAGATGGATACTTAGCTTTCATTTTCAGTTTTCTCCTTTTCAATAGAAGCACTTAAACCTGTAAATTTCCCTCTAAATATTGACCTATGTGTATACTCTAGGTTTCAAGTGTAATTTTTTATAGTTTATTTCTATTTTCTAATTTAGTTATAATTTTTTCTTTGATCAGTTATTCGTCAGTGTATTCCTTAATTTCCCACATATGGGGGTTTTCTACCTATCATTTTTTGTTATTAACTTTTAATTGCAATCTGGTCAAAGAACATTGTGTGATAGAAGTCATTTGGTATTTTGAGACTAATATTATGACTCAAAAATAATCATTTTCTTGGTTGTATTACATAAAATAATATATAATTGAAAACAGTATGTAATTGGTAACAGTTGGATTCACTGTTCTCTCTATATATATTCGGTCAGACTTTGATGTGTGAAGTTAAGCTCTTTCATTTCCTTACTGATATTTTGCTTCCTATTAATTATTGGTGAAAGTGTATTAAAAATCTTCACTCTGATGGTATATTTGTCTGTTATTCCAAGGAATTCTACAATTTTTGCTTTATATATTTGAAAGTCATGCTGTCAGGTATACCCAAGTTTATAACTGTTACATTTTATTTGTGAAATGAAATGTTTAGCATTATACAGTGAACATTCTTATCTGTAGTAGTTCTTTTTGCCTTTATCTCCAGTAGTTGATTTTTCCTATATTTTACCCGTTATTGTATAATTACACCAAATTTCAGTCTTTATTTCTGCTATTTTACTTTCAAATTGACTGTAACCTTATATTTTGGCTATGTCTCTTTTAGCCTATAGCTGAATGTTTTCTTCAGTCTGACAAACTTTATTTTTTAACTTTAAAAGCCTATTTAACTTTTTACTCTGAAATAATTTCAGATCACATATAATTTGCAAGAATATTAAGATATTAAGGATTTTTTTTCTTTTTCTTTTTCTTTTTCTTTCTTTCTTTCTTTCTTTCTTTTTTTTTTTTTTTGAGATGGCGTTTTGCTTTTGTTGTCCAGTCTGGAGTGCAATGGCACAATCTTAGCTCACCACAACCTCTGCTTCACGGGGTTCAAGCGATTCTGCTACCTCAGCCTCCCGAGTAGCTGGGATTACAGGCATGCGCCACCACGCCTGGGTATTTTTTTGTATTTTTAGTAGAGATGGGGTTTCTCCATATCGGTCAGGCTGTTCTCCAACTCCCGACCTCAGGTTATCTGCCCACCTCGGCCTCCCAAATTGCGGGGATTACAGGCGTGAGCCACTGCGCCCAGCCATATTAAGGATTTTTAATACCCTTAAACAAATTGGCTATTATTATGTCTTTACTACATTATTTGTCTATCTATCAATAGACATAGAGATCAAAAATATAAGTATATCGGTGACATGATGGCTTTTTATCTCTATTTGAGTGTGTTTCTTAGAATTTTTTTCTTATATAAGTGGACTATAATGATCAAAATCAGAAAATTAACATTCGTGCATTACTATTATTTAATCTACAAACTTCATTCAAATTTTCCCAAGCATCTTAATAATAACATTTATAGAAAAGATTTTTTGCTCTCTGCTTCAGGATGTAATCCATGATCGCATATCACATTGATTTGTCATGTCTCTTTAGCCTCCTTTAATCTAGAAAAGGTACTCATTCTTTCTTAGTTTTTAACGATCTCGATACTATTAGAGTTAAGGCTGCTTTAGCAGAATACTAGAATACCCTCATATTTTTTTTTATTTGATGATTTCCCATGACTACATTTAGGCTACACATTTTGATAGGAGTACCACAAAAACGATATTGTGTTTTTCTCAGAATGTCATATGAGGAATCAACAATGTTGATTTGTCCTTTTCTGTTGTTGAATTTTGATTTCTTGCCTAAGGTAGAATCTACTAAGTTTCTCTGCTGTAAAGTTACAAGGTAAAACTTGTAACTAACAAATATCTTATGGGAAGACATTTTGAGACTATGTAAATATTCTGTTATTTCTACATCTTTCACCAACTTGTTTTAGTATACATTGGTGATTTTAGCCTGAGTCTATTGCTATTCTGATTATTAAGAAATTATAATTTTCCAATATGATCATTCATTCTACATTTATTAGTTGGCATTCTACTATAAAATGATTTTTTGTTTGTGTGTGTACTTATTTACTTATAGTAGTATGGATTAATGGACTCAATTTATTTGATAGGTTTAATCCATTACCATCATTATTTATTTTGATACTCAAATAGTCCTAGATTTGGCCAGTGAAAGCCCTTTCAAACTGACACCTGTGTTCCTTTGCCATGTGATTATCATTCTTTCAGCACTTCCTTATTTTTTTTAATTTTCAACTTTTATTTTAGATATAGGGAGTACATGTGCAGGATTGTTACATGAGAATATTGAACCCAGGTGATAAGCATAGTACCCAATAGGTAGTTTTTCTATCTATGACCCCCTTCATTCCTTCCCCGTCTAGTAGTCAACAGTGTCTGTCGTTCCCACGTTTATGTCCAAGAGTGAGCACTTTTTTATTTTTGGACTTTACAAGATACTCTAGACTCATCTTTTAATTTCTCAGCTCCAGCCCTGAAATGGGCCCTTTCTTCAAGGAATCCTGGGTGCTACAAGTGTTTATTGCGATTGGAATGCCATTGCTTCTAGATCCTCTATGTCTATATAGGCCAAACTACCTCTATTTCTATATTTATTTATATACATAAAATGCAAATTTGTTATACTGATTATAATATAATCACATATATTGTGAAATGTATTTATAAAAACCAGAAGTTTACACTGATAATTCAAATTCCAATCCAATAGCACAGGGTTAATTCTAGCATTTGCTCTTTTATAGTTTAACCTCCTTTATTCAATGTTGAGAAATCTGGTTCCGATTATACACAATATATTTACTCGTTTGCTTATCTTAAAATGCACAGCAGTTTCATAATTGATATCCTATACTACTATGAAAAATAAACCTGTACTCCAATTTAAATATTTGTTTACAGTTTTTTGTCTTTAGTCTGAGGATATATATTCAAAATACTGTGTTCAAACATTATTTAGGTTCATTTTGAATTCTCTTTCAGTTTGATGATAAGTCCATTTGCTTCTGTTTCCATTTTATTTTGTTTTCCTCCATAATTGTTGATTTTAGTCATATCATTGTTGAGCATGTGAAACATTAACATGGTTCCAAAATTCAGAGCTGTAGAGAAAGATGTACTCTGAGAAGTATAATAACCCCCATCCTTTCCCACCCTGCCTTCCCACCAACCATAGGTACCAATCTAATTATTTCTACATTTTTCTTCCTGCATTTGCTTTTGCATAAACCAACAGACTAGGGTGTGTGTGTGTGCAATATTTTTTCTTTTTCCCCTTTTTTCTTACACAAAATATAACTTACAATAGATACTCTTTTACATTTTGCTTTATCCACTTTATGATATACTCGAACTGATGTTCACAGAGATTTCACTTATTTTTTTACACTTAATAGATTTTAATGTATTGAGTAGTTTTGGGTTTATGGAAACAATTCAGCAAAGTATACAGAGTTCTCCTATGCCCCTCACTACCCTGCGCAACAATTTTCTCTATTTTTAACATTATGTGTTAGTGTGGCACATTTGTTACAAATGATAAGTCAATATTGATACATTAACTAAAGTCCATAGTTTACATCGGGGTTCAGTCTTTGTGTTGTACATTCCATGGGTTTTGACAAATATATGATCATGTATATTCACCATTACAGTATCATACAGGATAAAAATTTCACTACCCTAAAAATCCCCTGTGTTCTGCCCATCCATCCCTCTCTCTGTCTGAATCCCTGGCAACCACTAATCTTTTTACTGCTTTTTACAGTTGTGTCTTTTCTAGAATGTTATGTAGTTGGAATCATACATCATGTAGAGTTTTCAGATTGGCTTCTTTCACTTAGTAATTGGCATTTAAGGCTTCTCTATGTCTTTTGGTGGCTTCGTAGATCATTTCTTTTTATGACGGAATAATGTATGAATGTACCATGGTTTGTATATCCATTCACCTCTTTTTTTTTTTTTTTTTTTTTTTTTTGGAGACGGAGTCTCGCTCTGTCGCCCAGGCTGGAGTGCAGTGGCCGGATCTCAGCTCACTGCAAGCTCCGCCTCCCGGGTTCCCGCCATTCTCCTGCCTCAGCCTCCCGAGTAGCTGGGACCACAGGCGCCGCCACCTCGCCCGGCTAATTTTTTGTGTTTTTAGTAGAGACGGGGTTTCGCCGTGTTAGCCAGGATGGTCTCAATCTCCTGACCTTGTGATCCGCCCGTCTCGGCCTCCCAAAGTGCTGGGATTACAGGCTTGAGCCACCGCGCCCGGCCTCCATTCACCTCTTGAATGACGTCTTGGTCCTTTCCAAGAGCTGGCACTTATAAATCTAGCTGCTATAAACATTCATTTGCAGGTTTTTAGGTGGATATACCTTTTCAATCCATTTAGATAAATGCCCAGGAGCAAGACTTCTGGATCATATAGTATGAGTATGTTTAATTTTACAGGAAACGGACAAACTGTCTTCCAAAATAGCGCTACCGTTTTGCATTCCCACCAGCAATATTGAGTTCCTGTTGCTCCATATCCTTGCCAGCATTTGGGGTTGTTAGTGTTTTTGGATTTGGGCCATTCTAATGGGTGTGTAGTAGTATATCATGGTTGTTTAATTTGCAATACTCTAATGACATATGATGTAGTGCATACTTTCATATGCTTACTGCCATCTGTATATCTTCTTCAGTGAAGTGTCTGTACAGATCTCCGTCTTATTTTTAAAACAGAATTCTTTTTTTTTAATGTGGAGTTTTCCTCGTATATCTTGTATACCAGTCCTTTTTATATTTGTTTTGCAGAGATTTTTCTGTCGGAATGTGGATGCCTCTTTTTTGGGGGGCAGATAGCCAGTCCTCTCAAGCATTTATCTTTTGTGTTACAAACAATCTAATTGTACTGTTTTACTTATTTTAGAATGTACAATTAAATTATTATAGACTATAGTCATCCTGTTGTGCTATCAAACACTAGATCTGTTTCATTCTTTATATTTTTGTGTACCCATATACCATTCTGAACACCCCTTCCCACCCTACCACTACCATTCCCAGCCTCTGGTAACCATCCTTCGACTTTCTATCTCCATGAGTTCAATTGTTTTGATTTTTAGATCCTACGAATAAGTGAGAACATGCAATAATTGTCTTTCTGTGCCTGGGCTTATTTCACTTAACATAATGACCTCCAGTTCCATCCACGTTGTTGGAAATGACAGGCTCTCATTCTTTTTATGGCTAGTTACTACTTCATTGTATATATGTACCATATTTTCATACCCATTCATCTGTTGATGGACATTTAGGTTGCTTCCAAATCTTGGCTATTATGAACAGCGCTGTAACAAGCATGGGAGTGCAGATATCTCTTTGATATACTGACTTCCTTTCTTTTGGGCATAGGCCCAGCAATGAGAATGCTGGATCATATGGTAGATCTATTTTAAATATCTTGAGGAAATTCCAATGGATGTACTAATTTAAATTCCCACCAACAGTGAAAGAGGGTTCCCTGTTCTCCACATCCTCAACAGCATTTGTTACTGCCTGTCTTTTGGATACAAGCCATTTTAACTGGGGTAAGATGGTATCTAATTGTAATTTTGATTTGCATTTTTGTGATGATCAATGTCATTGAGCACTTTTTCATGCGCCTGCTTGCCATTCCTATGTCTTATTTGAGAAATGTCTATTTAAATATTTTACCCATTTTTTTATTGGATGACTAAATTTTTTCCTATAGAGTTCTTTGAACTCCTTATCCACTCTGGGTATTAATCCCTTGTCAGATGGGTAGTTTGCAAATATTTCCTTCCATTGTATGGGTTATCTCTGCACTTTGTTGATTGTTTCCTTTGCTGTGCAGAAGCTTTTTAACTTGATGTAATCCCATTTGTCCATTTTTGCTTTGGTGGCCTGTACTTGCAGGGTTCCTCAATGTGTGTTCTTGGCACCTTGTCAAAAGTGAGTTCACTGTAGGCATATGAATTTGTTTCTGAGTTCTCTACTCTGTTCCATTGGTCTATGTGTCTGTTTTTATGCCAGTTAGATGTTTTGGTTACTATATCTGTGTAGTATAATTTGAAGTCAGGTAATGTGATTCTTCTAGTATTGTTCTTTTTGCTTAGGTCAGCTTTGGCTATTCTGAGTCTTTTGTGATTCCATATAAATTTTAGGATTTTTTTTCTATTTCTGTGGATAATGTCATTAGTATTTTAATAGAGATTGTGTTGAATCTGTAGATTGCTTTGGGTAATATTGGCATATTAACGATATTGGTTCTTTTAATTAATGGAATATACTTCAATTTCTTGGTGTTCTCCTCAATTTCTTTCATCAATGTATTATAGTTTTCATTATAGATATTATCTATAATGAAAAGATTATAGATTATGATTGCTTCTTTGGTTAATTCCTATGTATTTTATTGTATTTGTAGCTACTGTAAATGGAGTTTTTTTTTTAAATTTACTTTTCAGATTGTCCACTATTGGCATGTAGAAATGCTACTAATTTTTGTGTGTTGATTTTCTACCCTGCAAATTTCCAAAATTTATTCATTAGCTGTAATAGTTTTCTGGTGGAGCCTTTAGGTTTTTCCAAATATAACATCATATCATCTGCAAAGAAGGATAATTTGATTTATTCCTTTCCAATTTAGATGCTCTTTATTTCTTTGTCTGTAGCTAGGACTTCCAGTAGTATATTGAATAACAGTCATGACAGGGGGGTCCTTGTCCTGTTCCAGTTCTTAGAGGAAAGGCTTTCAGTTTTTCCCCTTTCAGTATGATTCTAGCTGAAAGCCTGTCTTATATGACTTTTATCATGTTAAGGTATGCTTCTTCTATATACAGTTTATTGATGGTTTTTATTATAAAGCATTGTTGAATTTTATCAAATGCATTTTCAACATCAATTTAAATGATCCTATAGATTTTGTACTTCTTTCTCTTGTTATGATATATCACATTGATTGATTTGTGTATGTTAAACCATCCTTGAATCCCTGGGCTAAATCCCAGTTGGTTATGATAAATGATCTTTTTAATGTATTGTAGAATTTGGTTTGTTGGTATTTTGTTAATGATTTCTGCATCAATATTTATCAGAGATATTGGCCTGTAGATTTCTTTTTTTTGATGTGTTGTCTGGTTTTGGTATCAAGGGAATGCTGGCCTCATCAAATGAGTTTGGGAGTATTCCCTCCTCCTCTATTTTCAGTATAGTTTGAGTAGGATTGCTAGTAGGTCTTTAAATAATTGGTAGAATTCAGCAGCAAAGCCTCTGAGTCCCAGGCTTTTCTTTACTGAGAGACTTTATATTATGACTTTCATCTCATTACTTGCAATTTGTCTGTTCAGGTTTTGGATTTCTTCATAATTCAATCTTGGTAGGTTGTACGTGTCTAGGAATTTGTCTGTTTCTTTTAGATTTTCCAATTTATCGGCATTTGTTCCTCACAGTAGCCATGAATGATCCTTTGAATTTCTGCAGTATTGGTCATAATGTCTCCCTTTTCATCTCTGATTTATTTGGGTCTTCTCTTTTTTTCTTAGTCTGTGATATGGTTTGGCTGTGTCCCCACCCAAATCTCACCTTGAATTGCATCTCCCACAATTTCCACATGTCATGGGAGAGACCCAGTGGGAGGTAATGGAACCATAGGGGTAGGTATTTCCTCTGCTGTTCTTATGATAGTGAATAAGTCTCATGACATTTGATGGTATTATCAAGAGCAGTTCTCCTGCACAGGCTCTCTTGCTTGCTGCCATGTAAGACATGCTTTTGCTCCTTCTCTGCCTTCTGCCATGATTGTGAGGCCTCCGAAGCCATGTGCAACTATGAGCCCATTAAACCTCTTTTACTTTATAAATTACCAAGTCTTGGGTATTTCTTCATAGTATGAAAATGGACTAATACAGTCTGGTGTAAAGTTTGGTATGTTTTAAAACTTTTCAGAAAATCTTTTTTTTTTTCCCCATTGATCTTTTGTATTGTTTTCTTCATTTTAATTTTATTTATTTCTGCTCTGATCTTTATTATTTCTTTTATTCTACTAATTTTGAGTTTGATTTGCTCTTGCTTTCTCAGTTCTTTAAGATGGATTATTAGGCTGTTTATTTGAATTTTTGCTTGTTTTTGATTGTACACATTTATAACAATAAATGCCTTTTAGTATGGTTTTTGCAGTATATCATAGGATTTGGTTTGTTTTGGTTTTAGTACTGGTCTTGTTATATCTTATAGGATTTGGTTTGTTTTATTTTCATTATTATTTGTTTCAAGACAATTTTCAATTTCCTTTTTAATTTCTGCATTGACCCACTCATCATCCAGGAGCATATTGTTTAGCTTTCATGTATTTGTGTAGTTCCCAAATTTTCTTTTTTTTTTTTAAAGTATACTTGTATTTATTCCCTCCCATACTTTGTGCTATGCTGGTCTTATGGTCTGAACATTTGTCCTCTCAAAAACTCACGTTAAAATTTAGTTCATAATTTGGCAGTATTGAAAGTTGAGGCCTTTTAGTGGTGATTGAATCATGATGACTTTGCCCTCACGAGCAGATTAATCCATCAATGGATTAACCAATTTATGGATTAATGGGCTAACAGATTAGGGCAGGGGTCCCCATGCCCCAGGCCTCAGAGCAGTACTTGTCCATGGCCTTTTACGAATCAGGCCACATAGCAGGAAGTAAGTGGTGGGTGAGAGCATTATTGGCTGAGCTCCACCTCCTGTCAGATCAGCCGCGACATTAGATTCTCACAGGAGCATCAAGCCTATTATAAACGACGCATGCAAGGGACCTAGGTTGCACATTCCTTATGAGAATCTAACTAATACCTGATGATCTGAAGTGGAACACTTTCATCCTGAAACCATCATCCCTGGCCCACTCCATGGAAAAATTGTCTTCCACAAAACTGGTCCCTGGTACCAAAAAGGTTGGGGACTACTGGATTAGGGGATCATCATAATGGTGGGGCTAGTGGCTTTGTAAGAAGCAGACTTGGGCTAACACATTCAGCCCCCTTGGCATATGATGCTCTGCACTGCCTTGGGACTGCAGAGTCCTTACCAGCAAAAAGGCTCTCATCAGATGTGAACCCTTGACCTTGGACTTCTCAGCCTTAAAACTGAGATGTTTTCTCCAGACTTGACAAGTTTTTTCTTCAGTTTTTTCTTTTCGCGCATTAGATCACTGTGAGTCTTAAGCAATTCTTCAAAGCGAACCTTGGTTTTTACTTTTGCTTCACTCTCAGCAGTAGGCATCTCTCAGCTTTATGCAGAGGGCTGAGAATGTAAAGAATTGACTTAATCGGGATACGATGTGTGGCCTTGGGTAAGTTACTTGATTTCTTTTTTTTTTTTTTTTGAGACGGAGTCTCGCTCTGTCGCCCGGGCTGGAGTGCAGTGGCCAGATCTCAGCTCACTGCAAGCTCCGCCTCCCGGGTTCACGCCATTCTCCTGCCTCAGCCTCCCGAGTAGCTGGGACTACAGGCGCCCGCCACCTCGCCCGGCTAGTTTTTTGTATTTCTTAATAGAGACGGGGTTTCACCATGTTAGCCAGGATGGTCTCGATCTCCTGACCTCGTGATCTGCCCGTCTCGGCCTCCCAAAGTGCTGGGATTACAGGCTTGAGCCACCGCGCCCGGCCTACTTGATTTCTAATCCTTGGTTTTACCTTGTCTGGGAATTTAAAATGGCACCTGTTTTAGTACTTTTCTCAGACGTAATTAAGAAGGCTTTGACAGGTTGAAGATTCAGCCCCAGGATGACACTGGAGAGGAGGAGTACGCAGAACCGCCCGTCCCGCCTGAGCCGACACCGGGAACAATGTAAATGGACTCCCTCGCGCCTACCGGCGGAGGCGTGAAGTGAGGCTGCTGCGCAGCCACCTTACCCGCCAGCCATCCAGGTTCGGAGAGCAAGCCCCCCAAATTTTCTTTTTTTTTTTTTCGTATTATACTTTAAGTTCTAGGGTACATGTGCATAACGTGCAGGTTTGTTACATATGTATACTTGTGCCATGTTGGTGTGCTGCACCCATCAACTCGTCAGCACCCATCAACTCATCATTTACATCAGGTATAACTCCCAATGTAATCCCTCCCCCCTCCCCCCTCCCTCCTCCCCATAATAGGCCCTGGTGTGTGATATTCCTCTTCCCGAGTCCAAGTGATCTCATTGTTCAGTTCCCACCTATGAGTGAGAACATGTGGTGTTTGGTTTTCTGTTCTTGTGATAGTTTGCTGAGAATGATGGTTTCCAGCTGCATCCATGTCCCTACAAAGGACACAAACTCATCCTTTTTTATGGCTGCATAGTATTCCATGGTGTATATGTGCCACATTTTCTTAATCCAGTCTGTCACTGATGGACATTTGGGTTGATTCCAAGTCTTTGCTATTGTGAATAGTGCTGCAATGAACATGCTTCTTATTTTTGATTTCTAGTTTATTCCATTGTCATCACAGAAGATGCTTAATATTATTTTAATTTTTTGAATGTTTTAAGACTTGCTTTGTGATGCAATACATGGTCTACCCTTGAGAATGATCCTGTGCTGAGGAAAAGAATGGGTATTCAGTAGCTGTTGGATGAAATATTCAGTAAATATCTACTAGATCCATTTGGTCTATAGTGCTGATTAAGTCTGATGTTTCTTTGTTGATTTTCTGTCTAAAAGATCTGTCCAGTACTGAAAGGGGAGTGCTAAAAGTCTCCAACTATTATTGTACTGGAGTATATCTCTGTCTTTAGCTCGAATAATATTTGCTTTATATATCTAGGTGCCCCAGTGTTGGGTACATATATATTTAAAATTGTTATATTCTCTTGCTGAATTGACCCCTTTATCATAATATAGTGACCCTCTGACTCCTCTTCTCATTTTGGTCTCGAAATTTATTTTGTCTAATAGAAGTATAGCTACTCTTTTTTGGTTTCTAATGGCATGAAATATGTTTTTTAAATCCCTTTATTTTCAGTCTATGATATCTTTGCAGGTGAAGTGTGTTTCTTGTAGGCAACAGATCAATGGGTCTCATTTTTTAAATTCAGCCAGCCAATCTATGTCTTTTCTTTGGAGAGCTTAGTCAATTTATATTTGATATTATTATTGATAAGTATAGAGTTACTTCTGCCATTGTGCTGTTTTCCAGTTATTTTGTGGTCTTCTCTTCCTTCTTTCTTTCCCTCCCATCTTCCTTTTAGTGAGGATCATTTTCCTCGATGGTATGGTTTAGTTTCTTGCTTTTTATTTATTTATTTATTTATTTATTTATTTTTATTTTTATTTATTTTTATTTTTATTTTTTTTGGAGACGGAGTCTCGCTCTGTCACCCAGGCTGGAGTGCAGTGGCCGCATCTCAGCTCACTGCAAGCTCCACCTCCCAGGTTTACGCCATTCTCCTGCGTCAGCCTCTCGAGTAGCTGGGACTGCAGGCACCTCTCCCGGCTAGTTTTTTGTATTTTTTAGTAGAGACGGGGTTTCACCGTGTTAGCCAGGATGGTCTCGACTCCTGACCTCGTGATCCACCCATCTCGGCCTCCCAAAGTGCTGGGATTACAGGCTTGAGCCACCGCGCCCGGCTGCTTTTATTTTTTGTGTATCTGTTGTATGTATTCTGGTTTGAGATTACCATGAGTCTTGCAAATACTATCTTATAACCCATTATTTTAAGCTGATAACAACTTAACACTGTTTGCCTAAACATACAAATAAAGAAAAAAATGAATACAAACTTGATGTGTTAGCTTTTCTCCTTCTTTTTTATCCTTTTTTGTTCCTACTTATATCTTATTGTATTGTCTATGTCTTGAGAAGTTGCTGTATTTATTATTTTTTATGGGTTCATTGTTTGATTTTTCTAATTAGAATAACAGTAGTTTACACACCACAGCTATAGTGTTATAATGTTCTAATTTTTTCGTGTACTTAGTATTACCAGTAAGTTTTGTACCTTCAGGTGATTACTTATTGCTCATTAATATCCTTTTCTTTGTTATTGAAGTACTCCCTTTAGCATTTCTTGTAGGAAAAGTCTGGTGCTGATGAAATCCCTCAACTTTTGTTTGGAAAAGTATTTCTGCTCTAACAGGACAGCACTGAGATCAATGCCTTACGACTGCTGTGTACTCCCTCCCCCAGCATCCAGAGATGCTCTCCGCACCATGCCGTCACTGCTGGGGGGTGGGGGATGGGTGGCATAGGCAATTCAAGACTGGTTTTTTCTATCTCTTCAGTGCCTCCTTCAGTAATACAAAGTTAAAACCAGGTACTGTGAGGGTTCACCTCGTTTTTGGTTCTTATGAAGGTATATCTTCCATCTAGACAGTTGTTAAATGGGTGTCCTTGTAAGAGGGACGATCAGTGGAGCCTTCTATTTGGCCATCTTGCTATGCTTTTTCTTCTCAATGTAATTTTTATCCTTGATTCTTCACAGGATTTTTCAATTTTTTTTCTTTGCCTTGGATTTTGTGAAGTTTCAAAATGATATCTGTAGGTGTGGATTTTTTGGTATTTATCCTGCTTGGTATTCTCTGACTCTCCTGGATCTGTGGGTTAGTTTTTATTTTAGGTTTGGCAAATTTTCTGTTATTGCTGCTTCAAATATTTATTCTGTGTGTGTGTTTTTTTTTGTGGGGGGGGAGGGGTCTTTCTTCTCCTTCTGGTATTCCCATCCTGTGTGTTATTGTTATTGACTCACAGTTCTGAGGTAAATATCCTGTTCTGTTTTGCATTCTTTTCTCTTTATGGATTTCAGAATTGCTAATTCTTTCCTTGACTGTGTCCCACCTATCAATGAGACTATCAAAGGAATCCTTTTCTGTTACAGTAATTTGTTATTTCTAGCATCTCTTTTTTATTCTTTCTTAGAGTTTTTGTGTGTCTACTTATATTATCTATCTCTTATTTAATGTTGTCCAACTTTTTGTTAGAGTTCTTATCATATTAATTACAGTTGTTCTGAAACCCTGGTTTGATAGTTCTATCATCTTTGTCACATCTGAGTCTGACTAATGCTTGCTCTGTTTCTTCAAACTTGGTTTTTATCTTTTAGTATGCTTGGTAATTTTTTTTTAGCCAGGCACAATATACTGTTTAAAAAGAAATGAAGGAAATAGGCCTTTAATGTGAGATTTTATGTTTATCTAGTTAGGGTTTAGGCTGTGTTAACTATTTGCTATCATTGTACATTTAGAAGTTAAACTTTTCTCTAGTGTCTTCGTTTTCGTCTCCTCTATTGTCTTTGGGTTTTCCTTAGAGAATTATTAAATATGATCTGAGGCACAGAGTTATTTCAGTTCTATTTCTGTATTATATATGAGCTGTATTGTTGTGGTGGGTGGGTAGTGGGACAACAATCTGTATTTCCACGATTAGATCAAAGTCTTTTTAGTAATCCTGTACTACTGGGCTGTGACCTTCACAAGTGCTTCTGAGGTTTTTGTTTGTTTGTTGGTTTTTCTTTTTAGGACAGTCAGGAAGGCTAAGAGGGTACTAGAGTTGGACATTTTGCATCCTCCATGTGGAAGGTAGCAAAAGCTGGAGGTGGATGTTTTCCTTTTCCCCAAGTTGGTTAGATTTTGTAAAGCTCCAGTAGTTTGCACTCCAGTAAAATAGCTTCACTTGAGGGCAGCTCTTGTTAAGAAAAATACTCGGCCGGGCGCGGTGGCTCAAGCCTGTAATCCCAGCACTTTGGGAGGCCGAGATGGGCGGATCACGAGGTCAGGAGATCGAGACCATGCTGGCCCCAACAGTGAAACCCCGTCTACTAAAAATACAAAAAAATTGGCAGAGTGAGGTGTGAGCCTGTGGTCCCAGCTACTCTCAGGAGGCTGAAGCCGGAAAATGGCTGAACCCAGAATGGAGCTTACAGTGAGCTGAGATCCAGCCACTGCACCTCAGCCTGGGAACAGGCAGACTCCGTCCTCAAAAAAGAAAAATACTCTGTGCATATTTTTAAATCGTTACTTTATCTCTTGTCTTACCAGAAGCATGAAGGGACTATTTTCTGGTCTTGAGTGTGAGAACATAATAGAGCTCCTGGAGGTAAAACCAAGCTCCCTCACCACCCACTAATGCTAGGCTCTCTGGAATATTAAACTCTTAAACTTGTCCACACTGAGCTTCTGGGTAGTCATCATAAGGTGTTTTTTTTTTTTTTTCCCCCAGACTGGTTTCTGTGGAGGTTTCTGCTCATTGCTTTCCATTCTGGTAAGTTGTGGTCCTCCATCTCTATCAGTCCATTTCTTCCAGTTTGGGGCAGAGGTTTGCCCTATGATATCAGTTCCCTGATGAATCTAAAAAGAGATTGATTTTCATTTTGTTCAGTTTTATTTTTCTTGTTTTGTGAATGAGAAAGACATATCTCAACCTCCTTACATGCTAGACTGGAAACCAGAAGTCCACTCATTCTTTTGTTACAGGTGTATAGTTCTCCACTGTATTGATATGATATAGTTTATACAAGAATTAGCCTATGTATAGTCATGTGTATTGTTTTGAATATGTTCCAATTACAAACAATATAATTCTGATGTATTTAGATTTGTTTTTACAACATTGTATTTCTGTTTTTCTTGCCGTATCTATATTTGTTTGCTTTATTGCCTATCATCTTTTGATTTATTAATTATTTTCCCCATTTTATTCTTTTGTTTGTATGGAAGTTGTTCTCTTTTTTATTGCGGTTAAAAAAACCCTTAAATTCACCATCTTAACCTTTTTCAAGTGAACAGTTAAGTAGTGTTAAGTGTATCTACATTGGTGTGTAACATATCTCTAGAACTTTTTTATCTTGTCAAACTGAAACTCTATACTTATTAAACTCTAATATCCTCTCCTCTCTCCCTCTAACCATTTGCAAACACCTGTCCACTTTCTATTTCTATAATTTGATTGCTTTAGATACCTTCTATGAGTGGAATAATGCAGTATTTGTGCTCTTAGGAGTGCACTGTTTTGCTTAGCCTAATGTCCTCAAGGCTCATCCACATTGTAGCATGTGATAGGATTTCCTTATTTTCTAAGCCTACATAATATTCCATTGTATGTGCATACCACATTTTCTTTATCCATTTGTCTGTTAACAGACATTTGTGTTGCTTCCATTTCTTGGCTATTGTGAAGAATTATACAATAAACATGTGTGTTCAATTATTTCTTCAAGATCCTGCCTTGAATTATTTTGGTTATATATATAGATGGAGTCTCACTCTGTCGCCCAGGCTGCAGTGCAGTGGTGCGATCTCCGCTTACTGCAACCTCCACCTCCTGAGTTCAAGTGATTCTCCTGCCTCAGCCTCCTGAGTAGCTAGGATCACAAGCATGTGCCACCATGCCTGGCTAATTTTTCTATTTTTAGTAGAGACGGGATTTCACCATGTTGGTCAGGCTGATCTTGAACTCCTGATCTCATGATCCACCCACCTTGGCCTCCAAAAGTGCTAGGATTACAGGCATGAGCCACCACGCCAAGCCCTTGGATATCTTATTTTAACATGTCTCCCAAAGTTCATGTTTTAGAAACTTAATCCCCAATTCAACAGTGTTGGGAGGTGTGGCCTTTGGGAGATGCTTAGGTCCTGAAAGCTCTACTCTCATGAATGGATTAATGCCCATATAAAAGGGCTGGGTAGGAGGACTTTATCCCTTTTTTTTTTTTCCTTCTGCTTTCTGCCATGTGAAGACATAGCATTCTTCACCTTTGGAGGGTGCAGGCAGGATTCCAGGTGTCATCCTGGGAGCAGAGATCACATTCTCACCAGACATCAAAGCTGCAAACACCTTGACTTTGGGCTCCCCAGCCTCTAGGACTTTGAGAAATAAATTTATCTGAATTACAAAATACCCAGTTTCTGATATTCTGTCATAACACTACAAAATTTACCAAGGCAGAATATACATCCAAAAGTGACATTACTGGATCCCATGGTAATTTATATTATTAATTTTAATATTATTTATTATTATTTAATTTTTTGAGCAACGTACATTCTGGTTTCCATAATGGTTACACCATTTCACATTCCCATTAGCAGTGCACAAGGGTTCCAATTTGTCCACATCCTCAACACTTGTTGTTTTCTGTTCTTTTGATAGTGGCCATCCTAACATGGATGAGGTAATATCTCATTTAAAGTTTTAATTTGTGTTTCTCTTATGACTGCTGATGTTGACCATCTTTTCACATATTTGTTAGCCACTTGTGCATCTTCTTTCATATACTCTAGTTACTTTTATAATTTTTACCCTAGAAATTGTAAACTACGTATTCAACATTTTCTTTATCTTTCTTGCATCTCAGGCCTTCTATCTTGTTCTCTTCCCCTATCTAAATTGTATCCTTGAAATTGTATATTTGAATTTCTTTTAGTGAGGAATTACTGGTTACAAATCTTTTTTTTGATTGAAAAATCATTATTCTATTCTCATTCTTGAAAAGTATTTTTAATGTGTAAAATTCTACTTTGACAATTTATTTTTTCTTTTTATCAGCATATTAAATATTTCTGATTACTTTTAAAGTCTTCTCTTTATCTTTGATATTTTGAAGTTCATGCTGTATCAAGGTGTGGATTTCTGTTTTATTCATCTTGTTTGGGAATCATTAGGTTTCTTGAATCTGTGTACTGGTGACTTTGATCACCAAACCTAGCTTCTGGAAATTCTCTGCCATTATCTCCTGTGTTATTTCTAGCCTAGTTTTTCTCTCCTCTCCTACTCAACTTCAATTGGACACGTGATAGGTATTCTTATTCTGTCTTCCAGCTTTCTTAGTCTCTTTTACATTTTCCATATTGTTGTTTTTTTGGATAGCATTTAAAAAAATTTCTTCAATTTTTGGGAGATCTTCCAAGATGGCCTGAAAGGAATAGCTCTGGTCTGCAGTTCCCAGTGGGATCGATGCAGAAGATGGGTGATTTCTGCATTTCCAACTGAGGTACCTAGTTCATCTCATTGGGACTGGCTGGACAGTAGGTGCAGCCCATGGAGGGTGAGTCAAAGCAGGATGGGGCATTGCCTCACTCAGGAAATGCAAGAGGTTGGGGGATATCCCTTTCCTGGCCAAGGGAAGCTGCGACAGACTGTACGTGCAGGAGCGGTACACTCCCAGCTAAATACTGTGCTTTTCCCACAGTCTTAGCAACCAGAAGTCCAGGGGATTCCATCCCATGCCTGCCTTGGTGGGTCCCATGCCCAAAGAGCCTTCCTCACTGCTGGCGCAGCAGTCTGACATCGACCTATGAAGCTGCAGCCTGGCAGGGGGAGGGGCGTCTGCCATTGCTGAGGCTTGATTAGGTAAACAAAGCCACTGGGAAGCTCAAACTGGGCGGAGCCCAATGCGGCTCAGCATGGCCTACTCTCTAGACTCCAACACTGTGGGCAGGGTATAGCCGAATAAAAGGCAGCAGACAACTTCTGCAGACTTAAAGGTCTCTGTCTGACAGCCCTGAAGACATCAGTGGATCTCCCTACACAGTATTTGAGCTCTGATAATGGACAGACTGCCTCCTCAAGTGAGTCCCTGACTGCTGTGTAGCCTGACAAGACACCTCCAAGTAGGGGCCAGCAGACACCTCATACAGGCAGGTGCCCCACTGGGACGAAGCTTCCAGAGGAAGGATCAGGCAGCAATACTTGCTGTTCTGCAATATTTGCTGTTCTGCAGCCTCTGCTAGTGATACCCAGGCAAATAGTGTCTGGAGTGGACCTCTAGCAAACTCCAACAGACCTGCAGCTGAGGGGCCTGACTGTTAGAAGGAAAACTAACAAACAGAAATGAATAGCATCAACATCAACAAAAAGGACATCTACAAGAAAACCCCATTTGTAGGTCACCAACATCAAAGACCAAAGGTAGATAAAACCACAAAGATGGGGAGAAACCAGAGCAGAAAAGCTGAAAATTCCAAAAACTAGAGTGCCTCTTCTCCTCCAAAGGATCACAGCTCCTTGACAGCAGTGGAACAAAACTGGATGGAAAATGAGATTGATGAGTTGACAGAAGTAGGCTTCACAAGCTCAGTAATAATAAACTTCCAGCTAAAGGAAGATGTTCAAGCTTTTTAGCTTGAAAAAAGATTAGATGAATGGCTAACTAGAATAAACAGTGTAGAGAAGACCTTAAATGACCTGATGGACCTGAAAACCACAGCATGAGAACTTTGTGATGCATGCACAAGCTTCAATAGCTGATTTGATCAAGTAGAAGAAAGAATATCAATGACTGAAGATAAAATTAATGAAATAAAGCAAGAAGACAAGTTTAGAGGAAAAAGAGTGAAAAGAAATGAACAAAGCCTGTAAGAAACTTGGGACTATGTGAAAAGAACAAATCTACATTTGATTGGTGTACCTGAAAGTGACGGGGAGAATGGAACCAAGTTAGAAAACACTCTTCAGGATATTATCCAGGAGAACTTCCCCAACCTAGCAAGGCAAGCCAACATTCAAATTCAGGAAATACAGAGAACACCAAAAAGATGCTCCTCGAGAAGAGCAACCCCAAGACACGTAATTGTCAGATTCATCAAGGTTGAAATGAAGGAAAAAATGTTAAGAGTACCCAGAGAGAAAGGATGGGATACCCACAAAAGGAAGCCCATCAGACTAACAGCAGATCTCTCAGCAGAAACCCTACAAGCCAGAGGATAGCAGAGGCTAATATTCAACATTCTAAAGAAAATAATTTTCAATGCAGAATTTCATATCCAGCAAAAGTAAGCTTCATAAGTGAAGGAGAAATAAGATCCTTTATGGATAAGCAAATGCTGAGAGATTTTGTCACCACCAGGCCTGCCTTACAAGAGTTCCTGAAGGAAGCACTAAACATGGAAATTAACAACCAGTATCAACCACTGCAAAAACATGTCAAATTGTAAAGATCATTGATACTATGAAGAAATTGCATCAATTAACGGGCAAAATAACCAGCTAACATCATAATGACAGCATCAAATTCACATTTAACAATATTAACCTTAAATGTAAATGAACTAAATGCCCCAATTAAAAGACACAGACTGACAAATTGGATAAAGAGTCAAGACCCATCAGTGTGCTGTATTCAGGAGACCCATCTCACATGCAGAGACACACATAGGCTCAAAATACAGCGATGGAAGAAGATCTACCAAGCAAATGGAAAGCAAAAACAAAACAAAAACAAAAACAAAAAAAACAAAAAACAAAAAAAAACCCAGGGGTTGCAATCCTTGTCTCTGATAAAACAGATTTTAAACCAACAAAGATCAAAAGAGACATAAAAGGCCATTACAAGGGATCAATTCAACAAGAAGAGCTAACTATCCTAGATATAAATGCACCCTATACAGGAGTACCCAGATTCATTAAGCAAGTTCTTAGAGACCTACCAAGAGACTTAGACTTAGACTCCCACACAATAATAATGGGAGACTTTAACACCCCACTGTCAATATTAGACAGATCAATGAGACAGAATGTTAACAAAGATATCCAGGACCTGAACTCAGCTCTGCACCTAGTGGACCTAATAGACATCTATAGAACTCTCCACCCAAATCAACAGAATATACATTCTTCTCAGCACCACATTGTACTTATTCTAAAATTGACCACAATTAGAAGTAAAACACTCTTCAGCAAATGTAAAAGAACAGAAATCACAACAAACTGTCTTTCAGACCACAGTGCAATCAAATTAGAACTCAGGATTAAGAAACTCACTGAAAAATGCACAACTACATGGAAACTGAATAACCTCCTCCTGAATGACTACTGGGTAAATAACAAAATTAAGGCAGAAATAAAGATGTTATTTGAAACCAGTGAGAACAGAGACAAAACATACCAGAATCTCTGCGACACATTTAAAGCAGCATGTAGAGGGAAATTTATAGCAGTGAATTCCCACAAGAGAAAGCAGGAAAAATCCAAAATTGACAACCTAACATCACAATTAAAATAACTAGAGAAGCAAGGGCAAACAAATTCAAAAGCTAGCAGAAGGCAAGAAATAACTAAGATCAGGGCAGAACTGAAGGAGACAGAGACACAAAAAACCCCTCAAAAAATCGAGGAATCCAGGAGCTGGTTTTTTGAAAAGATCAACAAAACAGATAGACTGATAGCAAGACTAATAAAGAAGAAAATAGAGAGGAATCAAATAGATGCAATAAAAAATGATAAACGGGATATCACCAACAATCCCACAGAAACACAAACTACCATCAGAGAATACTATAAACACCTCTATGCAAATAAACTAGAAAATCTAGAAAAATGGACAAATTCCTGGACACATACACCCTTCCAAGGCTAAACCTGGAAAAAGTTGACTCTCTGAATAGACCAATAAGAGGTTCTAAAATTGAGGCAATAATTAATAGCCTACTAACCAAAAAAGTCCAGGTCCAGACAGATTCATAGCTGAATTCTACCATAGGCACAAAGAGGAGCTGATACCATTTCTTATGAAACTATTCCAATCAACAGAAAAAGAGGGCTTCCTCCCTAACTCGTTTTATGAGACCGGCATCATTCTGATACCAAATCCTGGCAGAGACACAACAAAAAAAGAGTAGACCAATATCCCTGATGAACATCAATGCAAAAATCCTCAATAAGATACTGGCAAACTGAATACAGCAGCACATCAAAAAGCTTACCCACCACAATCAAGTTGGCTTCATCTCTGGGATGCAAGGCTGGTTCAACACATGCAAATCAATAAACATAATCCATCTCATAAACAGAACCAATGACAAAGACCACATGATTATCTCAATAGATGCAAAAAGGCCTTCAAAAAATTTAACAGCCCTTCTTGCTAAAAACTCTCAATAAACTAGGTATTGATGGAACATATATCAAAATAATAAGAGCTATTTATGACAAACCCACAGTCAATATCATACTGGATGGGCATAACCTGCAAACATTCCCTTTGAAAACTAGAACAAGACAAGGGTGCCCTCTCTCACCACTCCTATTCAACATAGTGTTGGAAGTTCTGGCCAGCGTAGTCAGGCAAGAGAAAGAAATAAAGGGAATTCAGTTAGGAAAAGAGGAAGTCAAATTGTCCTTGTTTGCAGATGACATAATTGTATATTTAGGAAGCCCCATCGTCTCAGCCCCAAATCTCCTTAAGCTGATAAGCAACTTCAGCAAAGTCTCAGGATACAAAATCAATGTGCAAAAATCACAAGCATTCCTATACACCAGTAACAGACAAACAGAGAGTCAAATCATGAATGAACTTCCATTCACAATTGCTTCAAAGAGAATAAAATACTAGGAATCCAACTTACAAGAGATGTGAAGGACCTCTTCAAGGAGAACTACAAACCACTGTGCAACAACGTAAAAGAGGACACAAACAAATGGAAGAACATTCCATGCTCATGTATAGGAAGAATCAATGTTGTGAAAATGGCCATTCTGCCTAAGGTAATTTATAGATTCAATGCCATCCCCATCAAGCTACCGTTCACTTTCTTCACAGAAATGGAAACATCCCTTTAAAGTTCACATGGAGCCAAAAAAGAGCTCGCATAGCCAAGACAATCCTAAGCAAAAAGAACAAAGCTGGAGGCATCACGCTACCTGACTTCAAACTATACTACAAGGCTACAGTAACCAAATCAGCACGGTACTGGTACCAAAACAGATATATAGACCAATGGAACAGAATAGAGGCCTCAGAAGTAACACCACACATTTACAACCATCTGATCTTTGACAAACATGAAAAAAAAAAAAAGCAATGGGGAAAGGATTCCCTATTTAATAAATCGTGCTGGGAAAACTGGATAGCCATATGTAGAAAGCTGAAACTGAATCCTTTCCTTACACCTGATACAAAAATTAACTCAAGATGCATTAAAGACTTAAATGTTAGAGTTAAAACCATAAAAACCCTAGAAGTAAACCTAGGCAACACTATTCAGGACATAGGTATGGGCAAAGATTTCATGACTAAAACACCAAAAGCAATGGCAAAAAAAGCCAAAATAGAAAAATGTGATCTAATTAAACTAAAGAGCTTCTGCACAGCAAAAGAAACTATCATCAGAGTGAACAGGCAACCTAGGAATGGCAGAAAATTTTTGGAATCTACCCATCTGACAAAGGGCTAGTATCCAGAATCTACAAAGAACTTAAACAAATTTACAAGAAAAAAAATAACCCCATCAAAAAATGGGCAAAGCATATGAACAGACACTTCTCAAAAGCAGACATTTATGCAGCCAACAGACACATGAAAAAATGCTCATCATCACTGGTCATCAGAGAAATGCAAATCAAAACCACAATGAGATACCATCCCATGCCAGTTATAATGCCTATCATTAAAATGTCAGGAAACAACAGATGCTGGAGAGGATGTGGAGAAATAGGAATACTTTTACACTGTTGGTGGAAGTGCAAATTAGTTCAACAATTGTGGAAGACAGTGTGGCAATTCCTCAAGGATCTAGAACTAGAAATACCATTTGACCCAGTGAGCCCATTACTGGAAATATACCCAAAAGATTATAAATCATGTTACTATAAAGACACATGCACACCTGTGTTTATTGTGGCACTATTCACAATAGCAAAGACTTGGAACCAACTCAAATGTCTGTCAATGATACACTGGATTAAGAAAATGTGGCACATATACACCATGGAATACTATGCAGCCTTAAAAAAGCATGAGTCCATGTCCTTTGCAGGGACATGGATGAAGCTGGAAACCATCATTCTCAGCAAACTATCACAAGGACAGAAAACCAAACACCACATGTTCTCACTCATAGTTGGGAGTTGAACAATGAGAACACATGGACACAGGGCAGGGAGCATCACACACTGGGGCCTGTTGGGGTGGGGGGCTGGGGGAGTGATAGCATTAGGAGAGATACCTAATGTAAGTGACGAGTTGATGGGTGCAGCAAACCAACATGGCACATGTATACCTATGTAACAAACCTGCACGTCATGCACATGTACTCTAGAACTTAAAGTATAATAATAAAAAAGAAAATTTCTTGAATTTTTTTTACAGATATCTAATTCTCTCTTTGGTTTTATTTGATCTGCTATTAAATCTGTCTATTGAGTTTACAATCTCAATTACTGTATTATTAATATTTTGAAGTTTTATTAGATTATTAAAAAATTGCCATGTTCATTACTTATTTTTAAACATTTCTCATTTTTGTAATATATTAAGTATACTTGTTTTATGTTCTCTGTCTTATAATTTCAAAATTTGAACTTTAGTTTTGTTTTTTGGTTTGATTATCTTGTTTCTTTTCTGCTGCCATTTTGGTGCTTTCTTCTTAACCATTTGAGCATAGAGACTTTTGAGTATCAATCACTTACTTGCTTTGAATGTTCATCAGTGGAGATTAAATGATGCTTAGGTGAGTACCTACAGAAAATGTTTGGATTACATATTTGAGATATGTGGGGATACCAATAGTCTAAAACCACTTTAATTAATTTTCTGTTTGAGTTTTTGGATATTCTTGGTAAAAAATGTTGTATCTGTAACCCTACTTGAAGCTTTCTTCTGTTTATGAGTTCTCAGGAATTATTTTTCTATCATCACTTAACACCAAGATTCAGGATAATCCATTTTCCTTTTGGTCCCCTTCAGAGGTCAATTTATATGTGGATTACACTTAAATAAGCTTCAAACATCAGGGATTCCAAATTTATGGAAGAATTTTTCAATTGATTTTTCACTTTAAGGGCTCCTAAACTTTGTCTTCTGTTCCTCAAATCCTTTAAGTCTTCAAAAAGTAATGCTTAATTTCATGTAGTTTGGCAAGTGTTATTAACATAAAAGCTTCAGGGCTGTACTTAACTTTCTGGGTAGCTATCCTTTTCATTTAATCCCTGGCCTAACAATTCCTCACTTTTTGTCAGCTCATAAAAGGTGTTAACAATCTTTTGAAAAATATTTGACCCATTATTTTTGCTGTTTTTCAGATAGAAGATCAGTCTGAGCATGTAGCCTGTCATGTTGCTTTCAAGAGGATACAAAAAATGTATTTTATATGTTTTACTATATTTTGTGTGCACCAAAGTGCAAAGGTGTATTGCAGTGAGTGAAGTATCTCTATCACCTGATTAAAGATTTGTCTGTCTTTGTGATAAGAGGAGAATCAATTTCTTTTGGCAGTGATGCTTTGAAAATATGGAATGGCCTATATTCTGCACTGTTATTTTTAGGGTATAATATTCCTTAGTGATAAATAATTTTCAAAGTCCTGAATTTTTTTCTACAAAAAGTTAATTTGTCAGATTCTTGTCAAACAATGCCATAATTTGAAGTAAAAGAAAGTTATTCTCAGTTAATCTTTACAATTTCTGAATTTATGATGTTTTTTTGCCTTTTATTTACTTTGAGTTCCCCAAATATTTTATTCGGTTATTTATTTTTAAAATTTATTTATTTTAAATTTTTGTGGGTATATAGTAGGTGTACCTATTTATGGGTTACGTGAGATATTTTGGTATAGGCATACAATGCATAATAATCACATCAGGGTAAATGGGGTTATCGATCACCTCATGCATTTGTCCTTTGTGTTACAAATAATCCAGTTACACTCTTTAAGTTGTTTAATAATGTACAATTAAACCATTTTGACTATAGTCACTCTGTTGTGCTATCAAATGCTAGGTCTTATTCATTCTTTCTATTTTTTATACCCAATAAACGTCCCCACCTCCTCCTCACTCCCCTAAATCTTAATAAAAACTTTTATTATGCTTTTACCTTATAGAAAAGCATTTCATATACTATTACAATATAAAATTTCTGCTAATTTATACTAAGAATGGAGAATTTCTATTGATAGTTAACTGTAATTTTTTGACCTTTGTGGATAGCTATGATACTGTTCAGAAATGAAGTTATATTCATTTAAATGTTATTTTAGACATAATGAAGTAAATTTCAAAGAAAAATAATTTAATGTTTTGAAAGATCAAAAATCAATGCTAAGATTTCTAAATCTGAAATAAACACCATCATTATATATCATAGTTTATATAATACGAATGATGAAATCAACCTTATATTCATTTCTGTCAACCACCTCATACTTACAGATAAGGCTTTTAATACTCCCACAAGTCAAAAGCACAACATTGAAGTATTATAGAATTTGCAAAATATTAAGGATTGTTAAAATGTCTTATTCAGATGAATTTGTTCACCTCTAAAATGATATATGAATATAATTTTAATTAGACCCCAAACTAGAGTTCTAATTCTTCTACCTCTGTGCTAAAACTGTCTTTTTGAGATTTTTGAATATGCATTTTTTTCAATAGTGGCATTAATTATAACAAATTTCTGATCTCAATTATGGCATTAAAACTTGGAGACAGGGTAGTTACAACAAATTCTATTTTTGATGCAACCAAAGGCTAATTTATCACCGTTGGTGCTTTCAGTAGCACTTCTCAACTACTATCTTGATTGTTTTACTTCCCAGTTTAAAAACCTTCAGTTTCTCTTCAATAACAAAATGATAAAGTAAAACTCCCTACACACAAAAAACACCCTTCACAGTCAGTCCTAATCTGCTCTCCAGCCTCCTTTCCTATCATTTTCTCTCCTCATTTCTATCTCATTCTCCCATGCTGCAACCATACATATCTTTCTTTTCATTGACACTAAGGCAACTCATTAATTTTTAACACCCAACTCAAGCATTATCTCCTCTGTGAAGCCTTGCCTAACTTCCCCAGGCACAGTTAAGTCATTACTGCACTGTTAGTATTGGAAATTCAGGCTGCTTTAACAAATAGACTCTCAAATTTTATCACATATTAGCACTGTATAAATATTTTTGTCTTTGTCTTTTAATAGTTGTGAAAGATTTTTCAGGTTGGTGAGATAGCTGACTTCTATCTAGTCATTCAAGACCTATGCTGAGAAAGCATTCCAATCTTTAAAACACGGCTTTTAAGTTGCCTTGAATGTTGGCACCCCAGGCATACAGAAGGGGAAAAGAGAACAGAAGAACATGCATGGGAGGTTTTAAGACCCAGATCTGGAAATGAGGTACATCATTTCTGTTCTCATTTCACTGGAGACAGCTTATTCACCTGGCCACATATAACTGCATTAGAGATTAGAATGTAGTATGGTTGTGTGCCCAAGAAAGGGAGAAAAATGGTGGAGAACTGTGATTTCTGCTATACCCATCTAGGGGGTTCTCATAACACTACTTAAGCACGTTTCCATTTGTAATATGATTATCATTTTATGTGTCTATCTCCCTCATTGATCTATTACTAAATTGTGGGTTTCTTGAGAACTGGGACTTTAGTCAATATTAATAATTTGTTCCCTCAATTAATGTTCATTAAATATCCTCTGTGTGCCAGCGTATCTGTGTTATTATATATGAGCTCTATTGTTGCTACCATACCTATTACAATTTTCAGTGGATGCTTATTAAATAAATAAATAAGTAAATAAATAAAAAATAAATACATGTGTGAATTAGTGAATGAATATTGATATTACCATAATTGGGTTCTAGTGGTGCAGTGCTATGGTCCTCTCTTGTTAAAAAATTCACCCTGTCACTTGAATTGATACCTTCTTTCCTTCTACGAAAATTCATTTTAGCACTGTAATAACAACACTGTTTTCTGTGGTGGTGTCCATATTTCCAAATCAATTAGTTAACTAAGCTTAAAGTATTATAGTGCAAGGAATAGCAATTTTTTTGGTAAAGCGACATATAATAATTATTTTAGTACTTGAAAGACACATATAATCTCTGTTGCAACTTTTCAACTCAGACTTTGGAATATGTGGGCTGATTTGCCCATGGAAGACCATAGTTTGCCAACTTCTGGTATAGTGTAATATACTCTAAAATATACAAATCACTGGATATTTTATTACCCAGAAAGGTGTAAACAATGTCAAATTGACTTTAATGATTATTTGGAAAGCCATCATAAAGGAACGATGTTGGGCAAGATGACATAGACTACATTTTCTCTGTTTCTATCTAAATATAACTAAATGCAATTAATAAAGAATATCCAAAAGATGGAAAAAATGGTGGATTGGCTAACTCAGAATTTGGAGAAGGACACTGTAGTGAGCTACTTGGGTCTTATCTTTATATCCCAAGTAGCCTGAACTGTGTGCTGAAGCACTCTGCAATGTAGAAAAACCAACAGGTGTAAACAAACTACCCGATAAATAAAAACAAAAAACATTTGCTCTCTCTGGCCAAATGGGAAACCCAGTAGAGACTTAGTAGGAAGAAATATGCTTCTGGTAGAAGCAGGCCTACCCATTAGAAGCAGTGTCAAAAATGGACTGATTCTGGTGGTGCTAGCCCACCTTACATCCCTCACCTGCCAGCAGAAGTGGACCCAATCTGCCTACTTCAGTAGTAGCAGAATGTGGTCAGGACAACTCACCTCACATCCAATACCAAGAGGCAGCAAGTGGGCCCCTTTGCCCACAGTAGAGGCACTAGAATGCCTGATGTCTCCTGAATTTTATTCAGTAGCAGAATATAACCAAGGGATGTTGTATCCTGACTCTCCCTGGAATGGCAGAAAGCCACACAGGCTCAGCAACTTCTGGCCCCTCCACCTAGTGTCAGAAGGTGGTCCACGTAGGTGCTTTCCTCCCCTAGAGGCAAAAGCAGAAATAATAGTGGGAAGCTCACTGGCAGGCATGCAGTGATGGGGGAACAGGTCAGGAAACACTTTTCGTTTTGTCAGTCTGGTATCTCCATTCCACACCTAATGATACCAGATGGCACCAGCAAGGATCCAGCAGGAACTTGAGTGGAGCTAGAAGAAGGAAACTGACCAGAATAGTACCATAAGAGCTCAGAAAACTAAATTGACATTGGGACTACAGACCACAAAAGTAGGCTGGAACCTATGTACTAAACCTAAACAAGGTGATTGCTTTCTAAAATAGAAGATCTATATAGGATTAAGAGTTTCCTAATATCCAAAATATACACAATATAATAGAAATTCACCCATCATACCAAGATCCAGGAAAACCACAACAGGAATTTAAAAAAAATTAATTAATGGCAATACTGAAGTTAATCAGAAGTTGGAAATATCTGATGAATATTTTAAAGCAGCCACCATAACATTGCTTCAACAGTAGTTAGAGATTACTTCATTTTTTAAATATTTTATTTTATTTTATTTTAAGTTCTGGGATACATGTGCAGGACATGCAGGTTTGTTACATAGGTAAACGTGGGCCATGGTGGTTTGCTGCACCTATCGACACATCACCTAGGTATTAAGCCCAGGATGCATTAGCTATTTTTCCTGATGCTCTCCCTGCCCCTGCCCTCCACCAGACAGGCCCCAGTGTGTATTTTTCCCCTTCCTGTGTCCATGCATTCTCATTGTTCGGCTCCCACTTATAAGTGAGAACACGCAGTGCTTGGTTTTCTGTTCCTGTGTTAGTTTACTGAAAATAGTGGCTTCCAGCTCCATCCATGTCCCTGCAAAGGATGTGATCTCACTCCCTCCTATGGCTTCGTAGCACTCCACGGTATATATGCATCACACCTTCTCCATCCAGTCTATCATTGATGGGGATCTGGGCTGATTCCATGTCTTTGCTATTGTGAATAGTGCTGCAATGAACATACTCATGCATGTATCTTTATAACAGAATGATTTATATTCCTTTGGGTATATACCCGTAACAAGATTGCTGGGTCAAATGATATTTCTGCTTCTAGATCTTTGATGAATCACCACACTGTTTTCCACAATGGTTGAACTAATTTACATTCCCCCCAACAGTGTAAAAGTGGTCCTATTTCTCCACAGTTTTGCCAGCATCTGTTGTTTCTTGACTTTTTAATAATCACCATTCTGACTGGCATGAGATGGTATCTCATTGTGGTTTTGATTTGCCTTTCTCTAATGATTAGTGATGTTGGGATTTTTTTTCATATGCTTTTTGGCCACATGAATGTCTTCTTTTATCCTTTGCCCTCTTTTTGATGGGATTGTTTGCTTTTCTTTTGTAAATTTGTTTAAGTTCCTTGTAGATTCTGGATATTAGACCTTTGTCAGATGGATAGATTGCAAAATTTTCTCTCATTCCATAGGTTTTCTGTTCGTTCACTCTGATGATAGTTTCTTTTGCCATTCAGAAGCTCTTTGGTTTAGATCCCATTTGTCAATTTTTTCTTTCATTGCAATTGCTTTTGATGTTTTCATCATGAAATCTTTGCCCATGCCTGTGACCTGAATGGTACCGCCTGGATTTTCTTCTAGGGTTTTTATAGTGTGGAGTTTTACTTTTAAGTTTTTAATCCATCTTGAGTTAATTTTTTATAAGGTGCAAAGAAGGGGTCCAGCTTCAATTTTCTGCATATGGCTAACCAGTTTTCCCAGCACAATTAATTAAATAGGGAATCCTTTCCCCATTGCTTGTTTTTGTCCAGTTTGTTGAAGATCAGATGGTTTTAGATGTGTGGCTTTATTTCTGAGATCTCTATCCTGTTCCATTGGTCTATGTGTCTGTTTTGGTATCAGTACCATGCTGTTTTGGTTACTATAGCCTTGTAGTATAGTTTGAAGTTGGTTTATTAGTCAGCATTCTCTAGAGGAACAGAACTAATAGGAGATACACACACACACACACACACACGTGTATATATATGTATATATATGTGTGTGTATACACACACACACACACACACATATAAACGGGAGCTTATTAAGTATTAAATCACACGATCACAAGATCCCACAATAGGGCATCTGCATGCTGAAGAGCAATGAGAGCCAGTCTGAGTTCCAAAACTGAAGAACTTGGAGTCCTATGTTTGAGGGCAGGAAGCACCCAGCATGGGAGAAAGATGTAGGCTGGGAGGCTAAGCTAGTCTCTCTTTTTCACATTTTTCTGCCTGACACCATGGCAGCTGATTAGATTTTGCTTGCCCAGATTAAGGGTGGGTCTGCCTTTCCCAGTCCACTGACTCTAATGTTAATCTCCTTTGGCAACACCTTCACAGACAAACCCAGGATAAATATTTTGTATCTTTCAATCCAATCAAGTTAGCACTCAGTATTAGCCATCAGATGTACACTTCTTGTCAACGTGAACCCATACACATCTCCTGAGATCATACATAATCGTCAAATAAAGACAATAATTGGGTCATAATGACACCTAACATGGTACAACTGTCCTTCATACAACCAGAAAAACACCAATCCCCAACCCAAATAGTATTACATAAAGTTAACAATACTTAAATGCTGATGTGAATTCAATAAATCTTATGTCACATGATAAAGGAGAAAAAAATAAAATGAAGATATTTTCTTAGTACAAGTGTATACATGCACAAACATGTTTTTAACAAAAGAAGGAAGAAATACTCATGATAATTACAGTCCTCGTTTCTGTAGCTGGTCATGTGGTAGTAGCTGGTAGTGATGAGTACCTTCTTCTACTATCCATTCTGTATTCCCTTTGCTTTCAGTAAGCACCTCAGCAGGTCATGTTTTTCGTTTTTTGTTTGTTTGTTTGTTTGTTTTTTCTTTTTTTTCCTGATCGAGTGACCCAAAACTTCATTCCAAGGATCTGGGCCATTTGTAGTCCTGCCTGGATTGGGCTGCTGTAGTTTCCCATTGACCTCAATCACAGGGCATGGTAATACTAAGAGATGCCCTAATGGATCTCCTGTATTCCATGCATACTCTTCCTTGCCTCTGTTGTGGAGTAGTAGACTGATTTCACCAGATAGTCCGGGTCAATCACCCCAGCCAACACTGCAACTCCCTTCTTAGCCTGTTGACTTAAAGGTAGGAGGAGCCCAAATTGTCCAGGTGGCAATCTTAACTTCTGGTTTAATGGAGTTGTTGTTGTGTATCCTAGTGGCAACTTTCCCTGCTCTGAAACTAAGACCATCATGTCAGCAGAACATAATGTTCTGGAAACAGGAAGCAAAAATTTTGCTAGGGGATTACCAGGAATGATGGTGAGTGGTGCCACTTCCACTTCCACCCCTTAATTCCTGGTCCCATTCATCCTGGTTATGGGAGAAACAGTACCATATACTGGACACTGATTCAGGGCATATATGGTCTTCTGGAGAACTTTGACCCAGCCCTGCAAAGTATTTTCACCTAGGTGGCATTGTAATTGTGACTTCAAAATATCATTCCACCACTCTATCAACCCAGCTACTTCAGGATCATGGCGAACATGGTAAGATGAGTGAATTCATGAGCATGAGCCCACTGCCACACATCTTTATCCGTAAAGTAAGTGTCTTGGTCAGAGGCAATGCTATGTGGAATACCATGATGGTGGATAAAGCATTCCATGAGTCCACTGATGGTAGTCTTGGCAGAAGCATTGCATACAGTACAGGCAAACCATATCCAGAGTAAGTGTCTATTGCAGTGAGGACAAACTTCTACCCATTCCATGATGGAAGAGGTCCAATATAATCAACCTGCCACCAGGTAGCAGACTGATCACTCCAAGGAATGGTGCCATATTGAGGGCTCAGTGTTGGTCTCTGCTGCTAGCAAATTGGGTATTCAGCTGTGGCCATAGACAGGTCAGCCTTGGTGAGTGGAAGTCCATGTTGCTGAGTCCATGTGCAACCTCCACCCCTGCCACCATGGCCACTTTCTTCATGGGTTCATTGGGCGATGACAGGAGTGACTGGGGAAAAAGGCTGAGTGGTGTCCACAGAATGGGTCATCCTATCCATTTGATTATTAAAATTCTCCTCTGCTGAGGTTACCTGTTGGTGAGCACTCACATGGCATACAAATATCGTCATGGTTTTTGACCACTCAGAGAAGTTCATTCACATACCTTTTTCCCAAATTTATTTGTCACCAATTTTCCAATCATACTTCTTCCAAGTCACTCATCATCCAGTCAAACCATTAGCCACAGCCCACGAATCAGTATATAATCACACATCTGGCAACTTCTCCTTCCATGCAAAGTGTACAACCAGGTGCACTGCTAGAAGTTGTGCCCACTGGGAAGATTTCCCTTCACTGCTATCCTTCAGGGATGTCCTAGCAAGGGGTTGTAGTGCTGCAGCTGTCGAATTTCAGGTGGTGCCTGCATATCGTGCAGAACTATCTGTGAGCCAGGCCCTG